>NC_142174.1:13815764-14125840 GCF_029865625.1 Vigna umbellata | reverse complement strand
TACAAACAACGTTTATTTTATTTGATGATGTTATGCTTTTAGTTTTTGAAGGGTAGAGACGGACCTCGCGTTGGAATACATGTGATTGTTGGATGCATTGCATAGGTATAGTTTTGCGAAATGACGGTCAATCTAAAAAATATTCCTTCTAATGACAAGATGTAAATATTATCAAATGGATAATAGTTAGATTAATACTCGTTACGAAATTTATAAGTACAAATTTTAGACAAAAATATTGGTGATCATGTTTAATATATATTAGATATTCAAATATTGAATTCACATTAATTTTAATATTAAAACATCTTATACAAATATTCTCTAATCGATATTGGATGAAGATGATAAAAGACAAAAAAAAAACAAAAAACTATTTAAAGACCTTTGATCTAGATAGTATTTCCAAGAGTTAATCTTGATCTACGTTTTGAAATAGGAAGTAACAAATTTGCCAAAAATATAAATAATTTTAAATTTGACAAAAGAAAAATCATAAAAAAAATATTACAAAATATAAACCAATTTAAGTTTTGGGCATGAAAGGTTACTTGCTTGCTTTTGAATATCCCTTAAAACCTAAAATGAATATAGAGGAAACAGAGAAGAGAGATGTGAGTGGATAAAAGGTTCACAGAATTACATAATAAGTTAAGATCATTACAGTTCAAATTTTAGGTTTATTAATTAAAAAGTATTTGGTATTTATTTTTTAAATAAAAAGTCACATCAATATTTAGCTGTTGTTTAAAACAAAAATATTTATTATTGTAGATCCTATTCAACATTGAGTTTATCATTACTGTTAATACTACAAGAAAATAATGTGGACGATTTCTTATTATATTAATTAAGTAGCACGCTATTATTTTTTAAATAATGTTAGCATTTATATAGTTTAACAAGAAGTCAACTGAATTATTATTTTATTTAATTGTTATAAGTGGTTCTATTTCTAATTTTCCTTTTACTTTCTTCCTTCAATATCAAATTCAGTTAATTACACCCTGTTGAAGAATTCTCTCAATAAATATAAATAATATCTGAATGTAAATTATCAATCAAACTTCATTCCTCCAATCATCTACAAGAGAAGTTATCCTAATTAGGACCGATAATGGAACGAACGATACAGAGATGAATTTTGTTATTATATATATATTTTTTAAAAAATATTTAAAAATAAATAAATTTATTTTAGAAAAAATAAAATTATTTTAAAATAAATAAAATTATTTTATCCAATTGGTAACAATTATATACTTATATATATATATATATATATATATATATATATATATATATATATACTCGTACATGTTTCTTTATTATTTTAATGTCAATTAATTATTTTTTTATAATATTCAATATCAAAGAATATATTCCCGTTTATTCAATATTAAATATTTAAAAACAAAATAATTATATATATTTCAAATTAAAGCATTAAATAAAAGTTGATAAAATTAAAATATTTATTAAACTTTCAAAATTAATGAAATAAAGTTGATAAAATTTAAAAATATTTTAAAAAAATATAAAAAGAAAACAAATAATAAAATTTTAAAATATTTTAAATGTTTCTTTATTCTCATACTTCACATTCTAATTAAATGTATTTTTTACACACTAATAAAAATTTTAATATATTATTTGAATGAAATCAATAAAAAGCAAATATTTAACTATTAATATTTGAAATTTAACATATATTTTTTTTATCTTTTTAACATGAATGAATTCAGAAATTCAAGATAATAGGGTTAAAAGAAAATAAAATTAAATAACACTAAATAAATATTTAAATTGACAGTTAAACATTAACAATAAATAAAAAAATTAAAAAGAACAAAAATATTCAAATATAAAATAAAAATATTTAATATACATATAATTATTTGAACACAATTATACAAATATTTTAATAAGAAAAAAAATATCTTGGATATATATATATATATATATATATATATATATATATATATATATATATAATGTAATAAATTGAGTATTTTAATGAGTTAAATAAGAATGAGAGTAAAAATCAATATTAAGATGGAATGGAGACAAAACGAATATATACATACATATTTCATCCTTATACCTAATTTGAAAAGAATGATGTATTATTACTCATATTTAACCAATATGAGAATTATTTTTAAAATGAAGACAAATTCAAACAATTTTTATGAGAATGATTTTATTTGTGAAATCACGACACAAACATAATTTAATTATATGTGAG
The DNA here is from genome assembly GCF_029865625.1 of Vigna umbellata. Taxonomy (NCBI): domain Eukaryota; kingdom Viridiplantae; phylum Streptophyta; class Magnoliopsida; order Fabales; family Fabaceae; genus Vigna; species Vigna umbellata. The sequence continues at coordinate 14,123,592 of NC_142174.1, read as the reverse complement.
AAAAAAATAAAAACAAAGTTATATAATTATGATAAAATAAATATAAATAAAAATGTTTGTATATTTCTAAAATAAAACTATAAACATTGAATGTTTTAGTTTAGGATCTATAATGTCTAACCCTATCATGAATAAACGTTGTAACTTGTAATTTGTGAACCTCCACTCGTGACCATTAGGTATTTTCTTTACTTGTAATTCACACAGAAGATTGTTAGTTTAGCTATTCACTAAATTTTTTATTGAAAAAGAAAAGAATTATTATAAATGTGTTTTATAAGTCGTTTATTTCATATGATACTTAACTTTTTCTATTCCTTTTCCACGTTATTCATAAAAAGAACAATAACATCTAAATATTAAACATTAGAACATAAATAAATAAAAGCTTGAACAGGTAAGGAAAACATAAATAAAAACGTACAAGTTTTGTTTTTTTGTTTTTTTTATGTAAAGGTGATATAAAGGTCAAAAGTTTAGCTACTTTTTTGAAGTTATAAATACAAATTGTACTACTTCCAATTTTCATGATGAGATTGTTTCTTTCTTAAACCTAAAATTAGAAGCTTCTGTCCTCATACAAATTTTCTTAATCAATCTGCAATTAAAATTAAAGAATTATATATTAAATTCATGGTAAATTTTACTCAGTTTCATTCTTATGACCCAGCTTAGGCAACAATCATAGAAAAAAATAACAATACCAAGATTGTCAATGTAATAACTTTTCCTCTAATCAAGGATATCTTTATTTACTAATAAATGTCAATTATAGAGAGCATCTAAGTCATTATAACTATAAGAGTTATACTCTTCCACCCAACTTTCAAATTAATATAATAATTAAAATAATCCATCGATTAGAAAATAGAGAAATTTTGAAATTACTAACTTTACTCAGCTAACTCTATAATGACCAATTATAAAGAAAAAGAAAGTAGAATTTCTTAGTTATTGTCAATAACAAAAACGTTCTTCACTTTTTAAATTATTTAGTGAGTAGGAGGATTGGTAAGAAGCTTCTGTATAAAGGTTTGCAATTATATATTCATTGTTACGGTTGTAAAGTTATCTAGCTGAATAATTTAGAACTTAAGATTGGGATATGCTCTATGCCTCATGAACACGAGAGACATTGCAGATTTTGAATTCTTCCACGTTTTCTCCACTTTTTGTGTCTGCCCTCACACCAATGCATTTTACAAGTGCATCTGAAACTACCACAGTTTCTGATTGAACATGTTGAAGCCACTATTACCCATGATGTGATGCCATATGCATATTTTAGGGGAAGGGTCATTTTCCAACATAATTTGGCGTGCTAGAGATTGAAAGTTGAATGTTTTCAGAAAGGGTTGTAATGAGGCCCAAAGGGGTCCCATATGAGCTGCACAATTTATTCAAGTCAGTTACAACATTCTATTAAAAATGTGAAGGTCATTTCAGACCATAATCGCAATTGACTCTTTACCCTTCATCAAACACTATTTCAATTCTGTTTCTTTATGAATTGGCAGCAACACAGAGGCCATTGACAAGAAACAGAACACCATTCGCTTGAAGAAATGGTGGCTGTATTCAACAAAGAGCTCTTGAGCTGGTATCTCATCACCCTTAAACTCAAAGAAACCTTGGAATCCGGGATTCCATCTTCACCTAATTCAGGGAAACGATCAACAGAGTTTCCACAGAAGGAGCAGTGGCAAGAGGACCAATTTCAGCAGGAACCTACAGAATCATTGCAGGTTGTCATCAGTGAAGATGGTGAAAAATCACGAGAGGAACCAAACTCACCAGGATCTGAATGGGTGGTGATCATCAAGGAGAAACTAGAGCAGGCAGGTCAAGATGATGTGGCAAGTTCATGGTCCAAACTATCAATCTACAAAATCCCCCATTACCTTAGAGATAGTACTGGTGATGATAAAGCTTTTGCTCCGCAGATTGTGTCTATAGGTCCTTACCATCATGGCAAGAAGCGCCTTCGCCCAATGGATCGCCATAAATGGCGTTCCATTAACCATGTCCTTAAGCGTACCAAGCATGACATTAGGATCTACCTCAATTCCATGAAGGAGATAGAAGAAAGAGCTCGCTCCTGTTATGAAGGACTAATTAGTTTAAGCAGCAATGAGTTCGTGGAAATGCTTGTCCTTGATGGCTGTTTTGTGCTGGAGCTATTCAGAGGAGCCACAGAAGGGTTCAAACAACTTGGATATTCCAGGAATGATCCTGTTTTTGCAATGCGTGGATCAATGCATTCCATTCAGAGGGATATGATCATGCTAGAAAACCAGCTTCCACTCTTTGTACTGGACAGACTTCTGGGAATTCAACTGGGAAACCCAGACATGAAAGGACTTGTTACAGCTCTGGCACTCAGGTTCTTCGACCCTTTGATGCCGACTGATGAACCAATGACAGAAAGTGACAGAAACAAATTGGAATTATCCCTAGGAAGTGCTATTACCTTTGACCCTTTACCTGATCAAGAAGGTCTTCACTGCTTGGAAGTGTTCAGAAGAAGTCTTTTGCGTGCAGGACTTCAACCTGTGCCTAGAATATGGATCAAACGCAGGTCAAATGCTCAAAGAGTGGCTGATAAACGGAGACAGCAACTGATACACTGTGTGACAGAGCTTAAAGAGGCTGGAATCAAGTTCAAGAAGAGGAAGACTGATCGCTTCTGGGACATCAAATTTAAGGATGGTATTCTGCGAATACCTCGGCTCTTGATCCATGATGGCACCAAGTCTTTGTTTCTCAATCTCATTGCCTTTGAGCAGTGTCATCTTGATTGCAGCAATGACATCACATCCTATATTATCTTCATGAACAACTTGATTAACTCTCCAGAGGATGTGGGATATCTTCATTACCGTGGCATAATTGAACACTGGCTTGGTAGTGATGCTGAAGTTGCAGACCTTTTCAATCGTTTATGCCAAGAGGTTGTTTTTGACATCAATAACAGTTACCTTTCTCCATTGTCTGAGGATGTGAATCGGTATTACAACCATAGATGGAACACCTGGTGTGCAAGCTTGAGACACAATTACTTCAGTAATCCTTGGGCCATTATATCTTTGGTTGCTGCTGTTGTTTTGTTGCTGCTTACTCTTGCACAAACCTACTACAGTATTTATGGATATTACAGACCACCCAGGTAAGTACCCCTGGAGGATCTTTCATTTCCTACAATGAACATACTTTTTAGTGTTGACCCTTATCAAGTTGATGTTTATGTGTTTGTTGATTTCAATAATCAAGCCTAGAAAAGATCTTGGAAGGTTGGAATATCATTAATTCATTTATTTTTGCACAGAAGGTATTGTCTTGGCTAGATGGCAGAGCTGTAATACAACTTTCTTATGTAATGCAAACGCTTGCACAACAATTTCGGTTTGATTGCTTTAATAAGCTTTCGCTTCATATCATGAAAGAGAATTAAATTGCGAGAAAGAAAAAAAAAACTCTTAGTATTAGGACTGAGTAAATTGGTTTCGAACTGTGATGTGTACAGATGTGAAAGATTATGTAAGAAAATATAAGTGATATGAAATATGAACCTTTGCGTTGATGATTTAAGCTTTGGTTATAAAATACTAGAAAATTTTCTTTTATAGAAAAAGAAAAATGATACCTTAAAATAGGAATTTCATTTGAGTAATAATAAGAGTAAGGAATTGAAGACCATGATGCTAAAGTCAAATGAGTTTCACTTTTTACCTTCAATATCGTGGATGACCGGTCTTATATTGATATGTTTTTAAACGAATTCTAAACGAGTGTTTCAACTTTTCATCTTATTTACTCTTTACGAGTCGAGTGGTTACTGAGTCACTATTCAGTCACACACTTATTAGGTATTTACATTACAAATTAAACACATTTACAGGTAAAACACTTTTATTAACTTTTGGATTATGATTAAATAAATTTTAATTAAAAATCCATTTTGAAATTTATAGAAATAAAGTACAAGGTAAGTTATTATATTTATTGAGAATTTAAAACTGTTTGGAGTTGCAATACTAAAGATTTAGAAGAACTTTGTAAAGAAAACCAAAAGTGACTTTAATAGATTTAGAAAAAAAAGTGTGAAGTATTGTCTTGATATTGATCTCCTATCCCATACCTGAAACACTTATACATTGTAGGAAAGACATGTTTTTATTTTACTTTTTCAGACATGGCAAAAGGTTGATTTTGAAGTACAATCGAGCTAATTATGAATAAAAATGCATTTGAAGGTGTACTATTCAACTTTCACAGTTCGATAGAATCAAAGTCCAAGTGTGTGTCGAAGCAATACAAAACGAACCTTAATTAGATAGGGAAAGTGTTACAAAGTAACGTGTGTAAATATGATTAACATAACATTTTTTCTTGCTTCAATATAAACGTAAGCACTTGGTACTAGGTAGTTTCAAAGAAAGAACACTTTCGAAGGAAAGGTTTGGACCTACACGGAAGTTCGCCATGTTGGAATACAACTTCCAGAGTTTAACCTATGATTTTTAAATTATTTTACTGTACGGGTTTATATAATTGGTATATTCATAAACAAATGCGGAGTTGAGATTAAAACATTGGAACTCATTGAACATTTTTTACCTTTATCGGTTGAACCCACGACCTGCTTTTTGAAACTAAGCACCATATCTCCCTCAAACACGCACAAACTCGATTTCTGCAAACAGTACTTCCAATTATAATTCCAAACTTCCTTCATCGATCATATGTAGCCTGTGTTGTGCCCTTCATAAAAAAAAAGAAAAAACACCTTTGTTCTAACATGGACGTCTGTTTCCCACACAAAATGTCGGAATAAATTGAAGGCTAGAATATGGAACATTACGTTTTTCAGTTTAAAATAGTAGCACAAAATTCTTGTGGTGCGAAGATCAATACTCTAACATTCAGGCGATCACCATCGCTTCTCTGAACAACTACTTTGGTTGAACTACAAATAACCGGTGTTTTCTATGGTCATGGCAACGGGGCCTTTATAATGGTGACTTTAAGCTCACTTGGCTTACTGGAATGAGGGAGTTGCAGATACCATTACATTCAGGAAAAAAAGTTGCAGATACCATTACAAAGAAGGGTCAAGACAACGAAAAGAGCATATATATATATGTGTGTGTGTGTGTGTAATAAAAGTAATCAGTACACAAAACTGTAGTGGTACATAATATGTTTCTGATGAGAGATGCACATCAAGATCAATGGGAAATTTTCCTCAACCAAAGGTATGGCAAGAAATCCTTTGCAAAGGAAAGAAGTCCCATACCATATGACCAACCCGACCAAGTGATTCCATCAAAATAAAAAATTAAAATTGCCATTTGATATAAGATCGACCTTGTTCCATTAGATATAATCAAACCATATGAATCATACAACGCGATTCAACTCGGTTACAGAAACACCAATTAAAAAGAGTTATGAAAATATTTTATTACTGATTCATGAACAAGTACTTGGCTTTAAAAAAATGTGGTTGAGGACATTCTGCAGATAGAGGGAGGTTTGAACCATGAGAAAGGCCTTGTGAAGAGCAACTTTGACACCTCCCGGGGATATCAGTCTTACAGCCAGAAGTGTGGACAAGCTCATTCATAACATATATATATATATATATATATATATAAGAAAGATACACACATCACAATAATGCCAAGAAAGCCTGGAGGGAGTAGTAGTATTGCATAAGCACATTTATAGAAAAAAATGAGTTCCTGAAAATCGCATGATTTGAAGAAAAAAAATACAATGGAAAAAGAGTTAACACCCCATTGCAAATAATGAAGGGGATTCCTTTAGCAAAGGCGTCTTAAATTCTCGTTATTTAACTAGAATTCAGCAATAAGAGTTTAGCATTTGACTACCTATAAAGAAAAAGAAAAGAAAAAGGATTTCACGAGAAGGGAGATGAAAGAGAGAGCCCCCAACATCTCCCCAAGACTAAAGCATCTACCAGGGAGTAGAAACATTGAAGATGTCCAAACAGTTGCTCAATAGGGAGTTGAACATCCAGATGTCATACGTCCATGCTAGACCTCAAAGCAATCTTCCACAGCCACCAAATCCTCAGGTTGCTCCAGCTGTTAATTGTAGCAAATACTGTAGATGGTATCAAGCCACATTTGGGATTGTGACTTAAATGTAGCAAATAAAGTTCATTTAAACTGAAAATTTCAGTCCGCGGTTGGACTTGTGCTATCTGCTGGTGCTCTCTTTCCATCATAGCGCTAAAAGTAAAATAGACAAAATGCTTACTATTAGCAACAAGGATGCAATCCTGATAACAACATTAATGAATGAATAACCAATATTTGCTTGCCACGACAATTTTGAATGGGAAGAAATTATACTGAATCTACCTGTTTCCCAAATGAGAATGGAACATATTTATATTTGATCATGTGTGAAATCTGTCTCCTCATTGTAAGTGTGAAAAGGACCACCCAGTAGAAAAGGAGTATCGGCCAGAATACTGGAACATCAAAGGCACTAAAGAAAGTCATCACAAATGCAATGCAAAACGCCTTTGTGATCGAGTACCTGCCCATGAACAAAAAGTTCAGAAGCTTTCAGTAAAAACAACCATCTGCACGTTAAATCCAAACCGTAAATAACAAAACATTAGCTACCCCCACAAATGACAATTACAACAAAGCACAATACTAATGCTCGTGAATGAAGATTGATCTCCTCGGAAGCGAAACCATAGACTAATAATTAAACACAGAAATGTAATAAAATCAAACACAAGATTGTTATACCCTCCTACTCATCAAGGATAACATGCAAGCCAGTATGGTCATCAGAATGTGGCATTTTCAATATCCATAATTCGCTTGAACGAAAATCTAGACAATTTCGAGTACAGTGACGGACAGATCAAGCATACAAATACTCTAAAACTTGAATTTTAAAAAACAGAACAATATTGAGCATAAATTTGGATAAAATAAATGAAAATTTTCCTCAGCTTTTATTCATAAGGTCAGTCCCCCAGACCCTCATGTAACTTCTCCATAAGTCCAGGTTAAATTGTTGGTGTTTGTGATAAATGCAGTGCAGGAAGTTTAATTAAATTCCCTTTATTTAATTAATCTGTAAATTCTTAGGCAAGCTGATTAGGAGTCTGAAACGATAAGTCGAAATCAAATCTTGGAGTTAGAACCAAAGACGCTAACAAGATAATATTACAACAGAAGTAGGTGGTGGAGTACAAAACCCTAGGAGGAAGGGAGGATTAGTGGAAGGGAATAGTACCAGAACTTGAACTCCGGGAGGCGGCGAACGAAGGGGCGAAACTCATCGGATCCTCTGGTGGGGAGGGTGGGGCCGTCATGAATCTCGGGATCGACCTGAGGGGAGAGGAAGCCGATGAGGAGGTTGAGGATGTAAATACCGAGGGCGTAGGAGACGATGTAAAAGCCTTGAACCAAGTACACGCGGAGGACGTAGACGGCAGCCACCACCAGACACCCGATCCAGCGGCGGAGGACGTGCGGCGTCGTTTTGTCCAGCATGTGCTGGTACTGCCGCGACACCGAAAATTTCCACCGCGATATTGTGGCTTCCGGGGAATGATCGTCGGCGACTCCTACGTCCATGGTGGGTAGGGGTAGTTTTGACTTTTGGATTTGTTTGGCGTAGGAGAAATGTGCAAAGGGTGCGTGCGATGGTGGCAGCAAACAAACCAAAGCAAATGAGATGAGATGGTAGAAACGGCCTAATGGACCCTCTTCCCGGTTCGCTTGTCCTTGCCTCAAGATCTCTCTCCGGTCCACATCTTACTGAACCGGATTAACGGTTTTAACATTACCCAATCCATAGACTCTATTTTATAAAACCATATACACCTTTGACTTTAGCATAATAATACTGTATTTTCCAAAGACTTTAACACGTTTCTTTTTAAGAAATGAGAGGTATTTCTTTTGGCAATGGTTGCTTCGAAAAAATTTAGACTTCCATTATCACGATCATGTTATTCATTCTATACAAATTTCATTTTATATTAAAATGTATTTTATTAACAAAAATTATTTATAGGTAATGGACTTTTCTACCAAAGATATTGCCAAAGAGAATGTGGTCGACCAAAAATTATTAAGATACATCGTAAAAATAATAAAAATTAAATATTTCAATGTTATTAATTAAAATATATTTAAACATGAAAATTGTTATTTGATAGAAATTATTTTTCAAGTGTATTTCACCTTATTTAAATTTATAATCATTATAAATATGAACAATGAAAAATATATACTAAGAAAAATATATCTATTTTGTACCTTTTACGTCTAAATATCCTTTGATCATCACAATATAGAACTTGATTCTAGTTGAATATATGTCGATATATTAGGTCGATGTGTACCCAAATCACACTGGCAAGACTAACTAGTACACTTTTGGAGTCAATCTCTTAAACCAATTGATGAACACCAATATTATATATATATATATATATATATATATATATATATATATATATATTTTTAGAATAATAGAAAGAAGCTAAATAAAAAGAAGATAAAAACATAATACAATGCAAGCTGAAAATACAAAAAAGTATTTTCATAATGAAAACAAAATAGAAAGGGAGGACTTAAGAACTAAATCTTGTAAACATTTCTTCATAAAACTCTTACAACTCTAATATATGAAATTTATACACTTATAAACACAACCAAAACTCCCCTTCTCAGTTATATGTTCTTATTTATAGATATAATAGAACACACTAGATATTACCTATTTTACAATAATACCCTTTAACCTCTTACATTTTTATCCTAACTTTTAAATATTTTCTTTTTATCAAACTTGTCATGATGAACTTCTTGTCTTCTTCTCTTTTTCTTTTTCAAACTTTATCGTAATGATAAATCTTCTTTTTCCGAGTGCCGTCATATATTCTCTTCTTCTTTGTCTTTCTTTCTTTATCTTGTTTTGAGTGTTGTCACGTCTTCTATTCTTCTTTGTTTCCTTTTATTTTTTTGAATGTTATTACATTTTTTTCTTCTTTCAATCAAACAAATAGAATGTAAAAAACTGGGGGCTTTCTTCTTCTGAATTTGTCTTTGATATTGATGATTTTGCTTTAATTACTTTTTCGAAGTCCTTCATATTCATTGTTGTTGCTAATTATGTTAGTAGTTTCTGTTTTTCAACCAAAAATAATGATTCATAGGTTAATGTTACACTCATTTCTTTCTTCTTTTGTTGATAATTGGTTTGCTATTTATCAATATTTCTTAGTGATGGAGTTAGTATTAAATTTTTTCCATCATTTGAGTTTAAACCTTCTTGATAGATATTTTATATCTACATTTTCATAAGTTGATTCTATAATATACTCTCAAGTTACAATCCAAATCATATTATATATATATATATATATACATACATATATACATATATATATATATATATATATATATATATATATATATATATTAAAATCTTTATGAATGTGGTTACAAATATTATGTTTATATTATTTTAATTTTAAGTAATATAAGTGTCAGTAGAATTTTACACATTATATTATCCTGAGTAAGAATTTCTTTACAATTATTTTTAAACAAACTTTATTATAAGGTCATGAATAAGATTATGTACGTAACTTTAGTAATTAAAAGAATACTTGTATTTTATATATTATAAGAAGATAAAAGAATAAGTATGAATGTTCTTTTATATTTGAGTAAATGAAAAGTATCAACATATATGATTGATTGGTTTAACCTTTAAAATTGCAAAGGAAAACAGTATCAAACCCTAATATTAGGTGAACCAATAGTTACACTGTCTCATTCGTTTCATTTACATGTGCTAACTATTTTTTTTTTTTCAAGCACCCAATGAAAATATTTCTAAAAGTTCAAAAGTATTTTTAAAATCATATCCAACATCTGGCTATAGCTATTTTTTCTTTCAGGAACTTACCCATTAAATAAGATAAATTATTTGTTGTCCTATTGAAGAGTACAATATGAGGGACAAATTATTTGTTCGCAAAATATGAAAGTTTAGATATACATTCTATTTTAATATTTTACGTGGAAAGAAATTATTGAAGCGATCGAAAAGAAGAAACAAAAATGGATGAGGTTTGATTTTAATTCATCATTGTAGCTACTCTAATTTATAATTATTTATTATGATAAAATGGTGCCACGGTGGATTGTCAAATAAGCAACGGTCCGCAGCTGTTCATTTCATTTTTACCTTTGATTTCCGATGTGTAATTGCTCATGACCTCAATCAAACTGCATTGATCCAATTCCCAAACTCGCAAATCGTGTGTTTCCCCTTAACAAAGCCTTTGTTCTCTGCAAAACAGATCGAATAGTGTACATCAACATCGACTCACCGTAAGCGATCCACTGCTCCTGCCTTTTCCATTTGTTGAATCTATGATGTGAATGAGTATCTGCAATATTTACAAATTAATATAATTATTGTTTTCTTCAATCGAAAATCTGCTTAATCTGTATTACCGGAGTCTCCATTTTCAGATCCCTCTGTTTACATTCCCGACGCCGCCGACGTTTTTGCCCTGCTTTGGTTCAATTTATGCTCCCATCCAGTTAATTTATCGGACAACCGCTTAGATTATGAGAGTAATTAGCTTGTGTGGAGTAGGTGTTTTTCTTTGGGTATTATCATATTGTAATTTTCCCACCAACATTGTATGACGTGTGTTAATTTATTTATTACTTAGTTAGTTTGCTGTTAGCTGGTTAAAGGTAAATTGCTCTTCACTTAGATTGGTTTTACGCTTTGCAGAACTGCATTTGAGTGACTCATGGAACCAGCTTCTGCTTATTCTTCATCTCAACCTACTCCTCCAGTTTCTAGTGCTGAAGAACAACACTCAACCAAAGTAACAGGACAGATCAACAATGCACATGATTCACCATCAACGTTATCTGCTTCTGGCATGTCATTATGGACAAAACATCTGAAATTTCCAGGCCTTGGCCTTGGACAAGCACAACAGGATTCACAGACCGATAACACAGGCATATCAGCTTTTGCTCGCCTGACTGGTGGGCTTGGATTGCGAACGCAGTCAAAAGAAACTGCTGCTCCAGTCAATTCGGGACCTGATCAATCTAATTTAATTGAATCCTTCGCCAAAGGGTTGATGGACTCTTCCAAGAGTGCAGTAAAAGCTGTCCAGGTCAAAGCACGCCATATCGTCTCTCAGAATAAACGTAGATACCAGGTTAGTTGACAACGAAATTTCGCAACTAGTCTGGTTTTACCTCTATGACGTGCATTACATGGATTACATGTTATTGTGTCCAAATCTGCTGGTTGAGTAACTTGCATTTGTGTTAACACATGTTCAATACATGCACATGCAGGATTTGTTTTTTCAAATTGTGGATATAAATTACATATTTTTCTGTTGATATAGTTTTGCATCAGGATTATTTATCTGCACTGGCAGCAACTTCCGTTCAAAATTTGTTATAAAATAGGCACACCACCTGAATGATACTATTAATGTTGCAGCTGACTTGTTGTTATAACTGACATGCATGAGATGAGACACACCGATTTGGAAGACACATCAATAATGCATCTCAAAACAGAACTGAGTAGAGAAGATCTCATTAGAGGATTCTAACAAATTGCACATGCCTCAGTAGACTCTGTAAGACTAGTCATCTACTCATATGTACTAATGCATATGATCACATAATCATCTAAGACATGTTAGACGGTCTACGAACCTTCTAAACAAGATTTTACTCAGCCAATTCTTCACAAATCCCCACTTGGTTAAACATAAATCTTCTGAGTATGAGTTGTTATTTGCCTATAAGTATTACAAACTTAATTGAGACCTTCATCACCTTTACAGACCCTCGTGCAATGTCCTCTTTTACAAAATGCAGATTCACATCAATATACTTAGTTCTTTCACGGTAGACTTGGTTCTTGGACTGTATAACACTATTACTGTCACAATAGACTGTGACAATTTGATCTTGCACCCTTAGTTCCTTGGCTAGACCTGTCAACCATATGGCTTTCTTCATAGCTTTTGTCATACTCTTCATAGCTTTTGTCATACCCTACTTATGAGGTTGACAAAGCCACTATCTTCTATAGACTAGCCTTCCAACTGATAGCAGTACCATAAGTAGTGAATACATAGCCTGTGAGAGACTTTCTTTCTGGTGTTCAAATACCCAGCACAGTCTAAGTCAACAAACTCTTCTATTGGAGCATCCCCTATAAATAGTCTACTCCACCATAAACCAAGACTCTTCCAAGTGAGAAGAATCCACCTAAGAGCTTTTCAATGAGCTTGTTCAGGGTTTGACTTGAACCTGCTAGCAATGCTCACAACATAGGCTATATCAGGATGAGTGCAAACCATTACGTACATAACAAAACCAACAATTTTAGCACATGGAAGACTATCCATGTATTTTTGTTCCCCACCGTCTTAAGAGACTGTTCATCACTCAACTTATAGTGAGATGCAAGAGGTGCGGACACAGGTTTCAAGTTTGTTATTCTAAACTTATCAAGGATTTTTTCGAGATAGGTCTCCTGAGCCACATATAGATGCTTCAACTCACGTTGTCTAATGATCCCATTCCCCATATCTTTCATATTAGCTGCAAGATCTTTCATTTCAAACTCGCTATTCATCCTAATTTTAACCTTTTGCACCTCAGGTTTACTATTGCTTGCTATCAAAGTATCATCTACATATAACAACAATACAACGATTAGACCTTTTTCTAGAAATTTGTTGTCAAGTATCGTATTTGCTATGTTCAAAATCAATTCTTGCAATCAATTCATACCATATAAGGATCTATTCAACTTACAAATATAATCCTCCTTGCCTCCTACCTCAAATCCTTCTGGTTGCTTCATATATATGGTCTCTTTTAAGTCTCCATACAAGAAAGCAGTCTTAATGTCCACATGTTCCAGCTGAAGGTTAAACTCAACAACTATGGCTAACAACATCTGAATGGATTTGTGTTTTACTACAAGAGAAAACACCTCATTGTAGTCGATTCCTTCACTCTGAGTAAAGCCCCAAGCCACCAATCTCCTCTTGAGTTTTTGTTGACTAGTTTTTAGATTTCCATCTTTGTGTTTGAAGATCCATTTACAATTGACCAACCTAGAACCCACAAGTTTATGAATAGGTCCAGATATTGTTTAGGCGAAGTGACTTCATCTCCCCAGTCATGGTGTCTAGCCATTGAGTCTTCTCCTTACTTGCTAGTGGAGAGGTCAAACTAGACGATTCACCATCTAACACCTCACTAGACTTAGGAGTATGCAATTAACTTTGCATAACCATACCTCGCTGAAGCTCTTACTGATCTCCTTGTTTTATCTCTGGTAAGCAAGTAAGCATCAACTTGTCTGTTTTCATTAGACATTTGCCATCTATCATCCAATGCATTGTCTTGTAGAAAATCAAACACTCATCTTGTACCACTCCACCTCAATGTTATCCCTATCATCATCATGGCTACTTGTAGGCTTACATTTTGAGACTTTTGGCTTGTAAGCCATTCCAATCTCATTGAAGCCTGCTAGAAGTCCCACAACGACTAGAGATAGTGGATGTAACCCTCACCTTATAAGCCGGTTTTGTGGGGTTTAGTTAGGTTTAAAGTCCACTTCTTAACAAAGTCGATGTCTCGGCTAATGGTACACTTCTTGAATCTTGACTCAAGACATCATAGACAATATGATTTTAAACCTTTTGGATAAACTAGGAACATGCACTTGACAACAAGTGCATTCAATTTTCCTTGCCTTATGTGAGCATAGGCAACACAACTAAAGATTCTCAAGTGATCAAGGTTGGGGGAGTAACTTGATCAAATTTCCTTAGGAGTCTTCATCTCCAGCGCTATTATAGAACATCTTCCAATTTTTGAAATTCTCAAAAGCTTCCTCCTTGGTCTTCTGTGGATAAATCCATAACTTCCTTGAGTAGTCGTCTACTATGGACAAGAAATATTTAGCTCCAAAGTGTGATGGAGTTGAAGATGGTCTCCATTGGTCAACATGGACGTAACCCAATGTTTCCTTAGTCATTTGCTTCCGTACGTCAATATGAATTCTACAAACTTTTCATGGACATTGCTCACAAAATCTCAACTACTCGATTTTGTTAGTGCCAAATAAACCTTCTTTCTTCAGTTCCACTAAGCCTTTCTCGTTTATATGACCTAGCCTTCTAATACCCAAAAATGTTCCTTATCAGTATGATTCCATCAAGTTAAATATGCTAGATTTTTATTCGCCATCCCTGCATATTGTTGTTTATCAATCAAATAATTCATGCAATGTGCCAAAACTTCAAGCATGCTCTGCTTCTCTATGCACATATGTAAAAGAAACAAGGTCTATAAAACATGTTATAGGAGATTTTGATATTCGCTACAAACTATAGTTGCAAGAAGAGCATGTTCTCAAATGTATTTTCCAATCTTAGGTTTATTGCCTCCTATTAAAAGATTTGCTTTGTCTCCTAACGTTCTTAATAACACAAATGTTGATTTTCCCACTATTTATAAAGGATCATGAGGGAATTGGTCACTATCTTGACTATATTTATTAAAGAATCAAATTGGTAGCGAGTTCTTAGGCAATGTATCATATTGTGTATATGATACTTCTCTGATACAAGTTTACATTTTTCTACCATATTTAATGAATTTTGGAAAGAAACAATAGTTTTTCTCTTAAGAAATGAGTTAACTTCCATGTTGCTTTCGTTTTGTTGTACTTTAATATTTCAGCTCTTATCCTTTGAAACAGGAAGATGGATTTGATTTGGATATGACATACATCACTGAAAATATAATTGCTATGGGATTTCCGGGTGGTGATATTAGCTCTGGAATTGTTGGATACATTGAGGTACACTTGTTGACAGTCAGTCCTTGTTTCTCATGTTCAAGTCAAGCTCAGTTATCATTCAATTTTGTTTTAAGGGGTAGCTTTGTTTCAGGGGTTCTATCGCAATCACATGGAAGAAGTGATCAAGTTTTTTGAAACACATCATAAGGTAACATATTATCTACCTGGATTCCTATTATCTGGTCATCCATTCGCACTCAGAATTTGGCAGAGCATTGAAATCTAATAGCTGGCATGATACTTGAGTCACACATTGGAAGTATTGGATTGTAGTATGGGGTTTATAAGACTTTCGCTCTCTAATTGCAGTGGCTAATTTGTGTTACAGATCTCCTACGTTTCATATAAATAAGTATGTAAAAGAAATCTAGAACAGAACCAAATAGTACTTTTCTTCTAGTTAACAGCCCAGCAATATAGAAGAACACATTTTATTGGAAAATTTGAACTATATCCTCTGTTAAAGCCATTAAATCCCTTCATAGTTCATATTGCACAGAATCCATTAGATAAACAAATCCTAACCCTTTGAATGGATAATATCCTATCCATCTAACGTAAAATCAATAGAATCTGAAAGATATTCATAAGTAATAAGCTTGGTTGTTTTTTTAGCTCGTGTACTTGAGTCTATGTGCAGTTTTAGTCCTCTTAGTTTTAGTTTTCTGGAACTTAGTCATCATATTTTCCTAATTGTTCAAATTGATTCCCCCACCCCAAATTTCATCCATTAATTAACAGAATCTTTACATAGGTGGTAATCTATCATTGCTATGTTTAGATTTTA
Organism: Vigna umbellata; assembly: GCF_029865625.1. Lineage (NCBI taxonomy): Eukaryota > Viridiplantae > Streptophyta > Magnoliopsida > Fabales > Fabaceae > Vigna > Vigna umbellata. The sequence continues at coordinate 14,107,850 of NC_142174.1, read as the reverse complement.
GTCCTCTTGGTTTTAGTTTCTTGCATTTAGTAATCATATTTTCCTAATTGTTCAAATTAATTCCCCCACCTCAAATTTCATCCATTAACAGAATTTTTAAAGAGGTGTAATCTATCATTGATATGTATAAATTCACAAAGGAAAAAATATAAAATAATTAAATAAAATATATTTATTTTATTTCATACATTCTTTATTATTTACATATTTTATACATTTTTTTTCTTTGCTAATTTATACAAATTAATTTTATGCCACACCTTTATTACATTTCTATTAATCATTGGATAACTTTTTTAGCTGAGTATCTTTGAACAATTAAGAAACTGATATAATGGGGAGAAAAAAATATAATTAAGCCCAAAGTATAAAATAACATTGCTACATCACTTGGTTTAATTGTACAACACCAATCCACAGTATCCCAAATAACCGTTCAATTGACAGTGCTCTTGAACCCTTGTACTGCTTGTAAATAGATACGTTGAGTACCTAAGGTTCTAAAGATTCTGCCATGCTCCAACTTCCTCTACAAATTTGAATTACTCTTACTCATTTTTCTTGTGCATTACATGGTTTGCTCCAATAACTAATTTCTCCATGTATCTTTGTGTACTGAGTGTTGATAATTTATTATCTTATCACAACTTTATTCTTTTGAAACCTTGATGTGCAGGGTAAATACAAAGTATACAATCTTTGTTCAGAAAGGTTATATGATGGATCATTATTCCAGGGGAAGGTGTGATTTTCATCTTTATCTTCACTTTAGTAATCAAATTGATGTACTGGTATTGATGCGTAATAATTTTGACTATTACCTATCATTATTTACCTGTCTAGTCTGGTGCAGCTGCTCTTTAAGTGCATTTATTCTTTATGTTGTACTTAAAGTTGAAAATTTGAGTCAACTTGCCAAGAGCTTCTGATTGTTAATGTAGCTATCTAGTGTTTGGTATTTTTACATGTTTTAAATGACTGATCGTAGGACCTGATAGAAAGGAAATAGCATTTTTTTTCGTAAATTTTATCATGGGACCTGATAAAGATAAATAAGAAAGGAAAGTAAATGAAAAGTATTCTAAATTGTATCCTTTTTACGAATGGACGTTCTAAATTTTAATTTAGTCTTAATTTGTAGTAAATTAATATATCTTTCTGTTAACCTTTAATATATGTATTTTGAATACTGAGCATTCAATAACTTAACAAATCAGTAAAATACTTTTAAAGGAACTTTATGAAATGATTAAAAAGACAACAAAACCACGAGGGCATGTTAGTCGTCCCTCTTGTTGGACCCCCCCTCCTCTCCTTTACCTCAAACTATATGTTATGACACATTACGAACAGCCACACTTGGAATAATGGATTAATGTAAAACAAAACACGAATGAAAAAGAAAAAAATCTGCTTGTTTCTTTGTTGTCTAACTTTGGTGGTTGATATTGGGTATAGTTTGACAGTACCTTGCATATCCTCGACAGAAATATTTAGAAGATCCTATTGACAAAGCTTTCTTACACTCAAATGCAGCCAATTGGCATGCCATTCCCCGAAGAGCTCTAACAACATTTTGGAGTGTCTGAAAACATCACATAGGAACATTAAAAAATTGGATATAACCATGGAGAAAATAATTATTTGACTTTTTTGTTGCTGTTTGGTTTTGCAGATGTCAGAAAAAGAATTAAAGAATGGACCACAATTTCTTATATCAAATTGAATTGGCGTAATATTTTTGTTTGTCCTGTTAACGTACTGGGATTGTTTTCAGGTTGCAACTTTCCCATTTAGTGATCATAATTGCCCCCCTATTCAACTTATAGCATCATTCTGTCAAAGTGCATATTCATGGTTGAAGGAGGATATTCAAAATGTGGTGGTTGTTCATTGTAAAGCTGGTATGGGGAGGACTGGACTGATGATATGTTGTCTTCTTTTGTCTCTTAAGGCAAGTCATGATAATCAACTCCAAAGACTTTGGAATTTTAGTTGTGCTCTTCTATCTGAATTTTTCAATCTTTTGACTGTCAATATTATTTTGCAGTTCTTCCCAACTGCAGAGGAAGCTATTGATTACTTTAACCATAAAAGATGTGTAGATGGAAAGGCTCTAGTCCTCCCTAGTCAAATAGTCAGTCAATAATTTTGGTTTATTGTTTTATTAAATATGGGATATATTCTGCCATTCTGGACATATTCTTCTAAAATCATTTATTTCTGTAATTTTTTAGAGATATGTAAAATACTTTGAACGGACTTTAACACAATTCAATGGAGAAGTCCAGCCTGGTCGAAGGTAAGATGTAATTTTGTCACATTGTCCCAGAATCGAAGAAGGTTCCTCTTAATTTGGACTTTGACAGGTGCTTACTAAGAGGGTTCCGGCTTCACAAGTGCCCTTATTGGGTTAGACCATCTATTACAATTTCTGATCATAAGGGTAAGTAGCAAAGTTCACTGTTTTCTCTTCATGTCATTCCAATAATACTATAGTGTGAATTTCAACACATTTTTTAGCAAAGCTAAAATCTCATACATACTGTTTGGTTAAGAGGATGGGTGAAGATGGAAGTGATTGGTGGATTGGGTGGGAAAGAGAAGAGAAATAATTAAAAAAATAGTGGAATTCGTTGTACCATTACCTATTTATACTCATCTCTTTATCTCTCCCCTCATCTTATACCTATGCTATTCATCTATTTACATTTTAGCTACTTATTTCCATCTAACCTATTTGTCTCCATCTACCCAGCAAAGTATTAGATTCCAATTTTTGCATGAAGAGAAAAGGGAAAATGTAATGGTACGATTGTAAAAAAGACAAATTGTGTGGAGTCAACTAGTGCTGTACTTGCTTGGTAAAGGAGTAAATGCACGAATGGACATAAATGAGATGACAAATAAAAATAAGTTCTCAATATTATCTCATATTAGTATAGCTCAAGAAATTGAACCATTCATCTCGGGGTCTGGTTCCCAACTGAAAATAAACCAAAGTATTTGATACGCATTTCTACCTCTAGAAGGCTCTAGTTTCTGCGGTATTTTCTCATGCAAATAGTCAAGTTGTTCTTACGACTGACATTTTAATCTACAAAGCCTGATGTTTTAACTTATTCCCAGGAGTTTTGTTTGCCACAAGAAACCATCCCAAAACAAAAGATCTATTGGTACACTATTTTTTATCCCTTCTTTTGAGTTTTGATATTATATGGATTTGGATTTGATTACTGAATTTAATTTCTACACTCAGCCAGAAGATTTCTGGATCAGTCCACCGAAGAAAGGAATTGTGGTTTTTGCTCTACCAGGAGAACCTGGTCTAGCAGAGTTGGTAGGAGACTTCAAACTTCATTTTAATGATAGACAAGGAGATTTCTACTGGTTTGTTCAGAAACCTGTTTCTTTCGGGCCCCTTTTTCAGAACCATTATGATTATATTGTGACATTTAGAGTGATTTTAATACATAATTTTTTTATCAGGATCTTACATTTTTAACATGATGACGTAATATTGTATCATGATAATTATTTTCATTTATACTCCAATTTATATTATAGATTTGTTCTCTTAAAAGATGTATATAATATGAAACAAATTGTTTACACAAATTAACAGTTTTCTTGATGTAACAATTTCTTCCTGGCAGTTGGATGAATACAACAATGACAGAAAATCGAATAATTTTAGATGGTTCAGATTTTGATGGTTTCGACAAGGTAAATATTTACTTCTATTCAATTTTATTTTTTATGCAGGTTTAACCTGACTATCTTGCTGCAGTCCCTACTTAAGTTATTGGTTTATTCTCTGAACCTGACGATAATTTAAACCTTACCGTTGCACCCTTCAGAGGAAGATCCCCGCTCCAGGATTCCGGGTGGAAGTTGTCATGATAGACTATAATGGCACCCTACCTTCAAGGACAAAAGCAAATTCCGCCAGCAAAGGATCTGACCGAAACACAATCAATGCCCTACCTGGTCCAAAGCCTACTACATCTAATTCAACTGAGAGTAAACTCCCGAGAAATGAAGATGATGTATTCTCAGACAGTGATGAAGAGGAGGGCCGAGATACACAAAGCAAGAAAGCTGCAACTGAGTACAAATTTCATCAAGCTTCTGAGGAGACAACAGACCACGTAGGGATGTTGACACACTCAACTGATCGATTGTCACTAAAGCATGAGGCAGGCATGCAGAACAATACTTCTGAACAATCAACTGCAGATGAACATAATAAAATTCATACAGGCAATAGCAGCACAAACGTGGAATCTGTAGGGGCAAGTGACATCAAGGCAATTGCAGCAGATGCTTCAGTTTTTTCCTTTGGGGATGAAGACTTTGAAAGTGATTGAAAGGAGGTGGGATGAACTGCTGATCCATTTCATTCCTATTAAGGAAAGGCATTAGGCATTACAGGAATTCATTGGTTTCTCCCAATTTGTTGTGAAATGAACTTTCCTGTATTTGTTTATTTATACCTTGTATATTTTTAATTTACACATTTATGTGATTCTTTCAAGTTTTCTACGTTATGCGCTTCCCTGTCGTCTGGAGAATTCCACAAAAGGTAACAAATACAAATCATATTAGTGTATTGTGAGTTGAAATAAGAAAAAAGTAACAAAAACATACCAATATTTCTTTCCAAAATTGATAATATTGGGTAACAAATCTTAGTGCCTGCGTTTAATCTTAATTTAAAGGAATCATGGTCTTTTTCTTATTAATTGCCTGAAAATATTTGAAAGAAAAAGTTATTTTTCAACTCTAATCATTCGTCAAACTTGCAGTGTAATATTATTTTTCAGGTTCACATTCAATAATTTATGTAAATATTTTTTTTGTTAAGATCTTAAATGACATGTAATAAATAATATATAGCTTGGGAAAAGAAGTTGCAGTGTGCTAATATAAACGGACGAAATAGCACATTTCAATCTCTGGGTTGATGAAAGGAAGCTCTGTTTAAGTAACTGGTAGTGCATGTTGAAGTAATGACTTAAATATTCCCACGCTATCAGTTTTTCACCATCAAAGAATAGATGTAATTTTAATCAAAATTAGAGTTTCATCAGATCAACCAATGAAGCAAATACACTGACGTAGGACATAAAATACTGATATGGATATAACTGATATATTGCAGCCAATGTCCAAAATATAAGACATGAACACATCGATGATATATATAATCAACAAGACAAACTTTAACCTTAATTAAGAATTAATGTGTATGATTTACACTGTAAAAACAAATTTTCTAATAATTAGTTTTATCTTATAGCAACAAGCTTAAAAATGTTACTGATATTATATTACATTTTATATTTTTGTAATTGTAAGAAGATTGTCTGTGTCTGACGCTTCCCAGTTTCCAATCTTTTAAATCAAGTTAATATTAAGGGAGAGATGAAAGTCTAAACATTAATTAATGAATACCACTCCAAATACAGCACCTAAATTTTGTATCTATCTAAATTGTGGAATGTTAAGGGACTGAATATATATGGCTAGTTAATATGTTCATTCGGTAAAAACTCAAAAAAGTGATTGTCATTTCCAACCAACCATAAAATACGCTTTCTGAGTTCTCATCCTCAACCATATAATACACAGTCAGCAACGTAGCACCTAGCAAGTATATTAAGAGAAATGAGATTTATCATAATTTGTACAATTAATTTATGGTGAAATATGCAGATTTTTATCAAAACTAGACCGAGTTTTCAGTATTTAACTAGACCGAGTTTTCAGTATAGAGACAAACAGGGGAAATAATCTACAACAGATTGAAAAAAGAGACAATCAACGAGGGTAATTGACATATCTAGTTAACAATACAGATGCTGCTATCAGCTGTTCATAAGAAAACAAAAAATCACATAACCAACACCACAAAGACAGGCAATCAACATGAAAACTCATCTCACATATTGGGGGAAAGCCAACATGGGAAGAAGCTACTTTCTTACTAACATCATAAAAAGCTGCTACTGGACACATTATCAATGTTAGACAGCCTTCTGAAGGCACATGATAATATATTTCTACCAGCCAAAAGGCCCAACCTTGTTCGCAACATTGTCAATCGGGTGTTGTTATTAGTTGAAGGAGCCTCAGCCTCCGCCTCAGCGTCTGCCTCAGCCTCTGCCACACCATCCTGAGCTCCTCCAACACCATCACTTCCACTCCCATCCAAAGCTTCAACTTCACTATCATCATAATTAAACGCCAAAGAAACCCTCTTTTCTCGCACCCACTCTACCCCTCTACCAGTAATCTTTCTGCACTTCTTCACCTTAACCTTAACCAAATTGGGACACCCCGAAGCTAGAGCTCCGATCCCAGCATTGGATACAGGACACCCTTTAATGCATAGCTTCTTGAGTGCAACACACTTATCGGCAATACACTCAATCTCTGCATCACCAACCGTTCCAATCCCACAAAGAGCCAACCTCTCCAAATTCCTGCAATTGCAAGCAATCGCCGCCAAGCTCGAAAAAGTAGGGTAAACGCCAATCAACACAAGCTCCTGCAAATCAGGACAGTGTTTCGCAATCGCAGCCAAACCATCATCACCAATCCTATTAGTCCTCCATCCATCTATGTGAACCTTCCTCAACAACCTACACCTCTCAGCAACCATCGCAAGCCCTACATTGGAGCACTCCGCGGTTTTCACAACGTGCAGAGTCTCCAACCTCAAACACCTGGCCACCCCCACAAGTCCCACATCGCTAACTTGAACTTTCTCCAAGTGAATCTCAACCAAACCACCGTTTAAACACCCAATCCTAACCAGACTATCATCCCAATCCCCCGTACACCCAATCACCTTCAAAGTTCGAAGCTTCTTCGAACCAATCACAAGCGGCGCAAAGCTTTGACCGTTCACGAGCTCCTTTATGCATATAGATTTCAACGAAGCCGCGGCACCAACCTCCACCTCGGTGATTTGGGGGACCCCGCGGAGCCGCTTCAGCGTTAGATCTTCTAACGTGACGCATCGATCGAGCAGCGCTGCGATTCCCTTCGTGCCGAACATGCACGACGCGCACGATAGCTTCTTCAAGGCCTTGCAATTATCCCCTACGCCGGCCATTCCAATTTCCGTTACGTCACGGCACCCGCGCAACTTCAGACGCGTGAGGTTCCTGCACCGCTTCGAGATCATAATCAAAGCATCGTCGTTTAAGCTCGCGTACTTACGGTCGATTCGTAAAGTGAGTTTTGTGACCGATTCGAAGCGGTCAAACAGGGGAGAAACGAGCTCTTGCAATTCAGGCCGAGCGACAAGCGAGAGGCGGTGCCGTCTCTCGCCGTCCACGCGGCGCCATCGCCGGCAGACCTCAGAGCACTCTTTCCTGTCGGCGTTGCTGAGAAAATGGAAAATCACGGCCAAGCAATCGTCGGAAAGACGGATTGTGTGGTCGGCATCGAAATCGGGATCGCTGCTTGAATGTAACTGAGAAATTTGTTGGCGATTGATATCCGGCACAGGCGGCGCGGCGGTGGACGGTGACTGTCCCATGGAAATGTGTGCGGGAAGCGGCGGAGAGGTATTGAAGGATTTATTACAAAGAGAAGGCATTGAACTTAAGGGAGGAGGCGCGTGGGGCACTCGCGCAACCACCTGGAAGTGGGCGAGATTTGCGTATGGGTTCATGCATCAGAGTCAGCCCAGGTACGCTATAGTGGGCTTGCGTGTCTCTGTCATCTTGGACCTGGCCTTTCACCTTTCTTTTTCATCTTTAAACTTTTTTTTTTTATTACCTTCTTTTATTTATCTATTTTATACTCTACATTTAAAACTAAAATAGAAAATATATATATATTATATATATAACATAAAAGGAGTTCGTTTGCTAAAAAAGTAAGAGCATACATACCTTCTATTAATTATTTTCTACTACCATTATTTTTCTTATATTTTTAGACATTATTAAAATGATTGTAAACATAGGAAAAGAAAGGAAAATTAAAAAGTAGTATCTAGTACAGGTAAATTTCAGTTAAAGTTCGTTTCAACCCAATTGACTACTAGCAACACCTCTCTCTTTCCAGAAAACGCGCACATTACTTTACCTATTTTCTTTATTTGACTTAACATTTTCTCTAAAACTTTTCTTATTACCAATATTTGAACTTCTAAATATATGGAAAATTTTCAATTTATTAGTTATTTGAATGCTATAATTTAAAGAAATTTGAAAAGGTCATCTGAGCAGTCTTGAATATGAAGAATTTTTAAAGCCAATTACGCTATTAAATTGTGCGAAATTACCTTGAAATGCCGAAATGGTCGTCTTCATCGTCTCGTGTATTAGACCGAATCTAATGGGTTTTTTATTCATAAAAAAGTTTTATTTTCATATAAATTTTATAGATGCAAAATATTTTCAAATTAAAGAAAATTATTTATATAAAAATATCTCTTTAAGAACATTTTCTCCTTCACAAACCCCTAATTCAACACTAGTTGATGGTTGTGACTAGTCTGTATTAAAACTACAAAACCACTCATTTATTACCAGTTTTTTTACATCTTTTCTTTCATCTTTTTTCTTTCCGGTCATCGTCTTCATCTCTGAAATACCCGATTTCCATCGAGGACCCAATCTTCAGTCCACCATCAGAATTTCAGTTTCCAACATCTAATAATTTTACGTAAAAATAAAATATGAAAAGTATGTTTAATTTAAATATGTTATTATAATTCCTTAAAAGTATAATTAAGTTGTACACGTGTCTGTGTCATCCTTGCACTTGTGCGTTTCCCTTGAGTCAAAGTTATAATTGAAGATCAGAATTGATGATTACTTGGTTGGATGGGAAAAGCAAGCATTATTACTGGCAGGGATTGTTTTTCAAGTTCTTTTTACTGTTATATACTGCAACATCATCTTCAAGTAGCTATGGCGCAGTGGAACGAAAATAATGTTCACTTATTATTCTCTCATTTGCATCCAACACAACACGACAACCTTTTAAGCTCTTTTGGTCACTCTTGTCGTATATAGCAAAACCATCCACTTCACACCATCATTTACACTTTCCCAATTCTAATTAACATCGTCTCAAAACCCTAAACGTGTCGTGCTTCAATAATACAGGTTCCTTTTTAAGTGTGGATTATAATATACTATCAAATGATTCTGAGGGAAATCCCTTTAGAACAACCTCTTTTTTCAAAAGAAAAACCAGCAACACTACTTTACTTCGCATGACAAGAGACTCGTGACTGTGTTATTTTCTTCATATCTTATCAGCGAAGAACTTCTATTATCAGTAATATTATAAAAAGTGTTTCTTTTAATTAAGCGATGTAAGATTGAATCTTAGTAACGTGTCTTACTTTAGATATGAAATAAATTATGTCGAAGAGGAAGTACTTGTGCATTCATGATCCCTCATAATACCAACAACATATGTTTACAAGAAAATTGTGATCTGATGATACAAACATATGGTTTTTCCATGAAAACAATTAGATTATTAAAGGTACTGAAGCAACCCAGTTTAATGGTTTGTCATTAATGTAAGCCCATAGTTACTAGTGATTACTTAACATTTATATTACCCTTAGTAAGAAGAACATTACCACTACCACTAAATAACACCAATCACATTGTCATTTCGTCAGTGAATAAATATTGTCACTGTCAATGTTACAGTTTTATTATTATTATTATTATTATTATTATTATTATTATTATTAGTAAGAGAAAAATAGTTACATATATAATTATTATTTATGGTACAGAAGTAATCCGTTTTAGTGGTTTGTCATTGATGTTAGCAAATCCTTTCTATAACTGAGAATTTTATTAATTACCGCAACCGTGATTATTTAACTTTCATATTACCATTATATGTTATATTACCGTTAGTAGAAAAATTATCACTGCCACCAAATAAAACCAATCACGTTTGTTGTTATTGTCAGTAAATATTGTCACTTCCAATATTCACGTCTCTCCTCGTTACCAGAACAATAGTAATCACATATATAATTATAATGGTATTTTCATTTTTTTTTCTTCCATTTCACAAAAATCACTAAATTGTTGGTTATCAACATTTCCATTATTTAAATAATCATTTAAATTCAAACACTTGAACTTTTTTATACAAAAACAAGTTTAAAAATAATTATTTAAATACAGGATGTGCCCATATTATTGTTTTTAAAATGTAAGAGCTAAATTTATTTATTTTCTTGCATCCATTTTTTTTTTGGAAGTATTTTAGGAATGTGGGAACAGTTTGGCAGACAGCAAAAGGAAGAGGCGGGGAATAAAAAAAGACAAAGCTATCATAAAATAAATTTTTATTTATTTTAATTTATTTTATTAGTTTTGTTTTATGCAAACGTAACTGAGCTGAGTCCTAGTTCGAACTCTGACTATTATCTGCGTCAGTAACGTTATGAAATGAAAATATTAAATGGCTTCTTCTTCCTCTTCCTCACACCATAGCCAAACAAATTTCTATCTTCTTATTCGTATTCTTCGTCTTCTTCGTCCAACACCATGGCTCAGCCACCCTCACCCTCCTTCCTCCTCTGTCATGAACAATACTCCTCTTTCCAACAACATTCTCCAACTCTCATAACCACCCCATCTTCACCTTCCATTTTTTCCGACGACCACCTCTTCTCCCAACACGACCACCTTCTCTCTCTACTATCCAAAGAGACCGCAACGCATTTCACTCCCTCCCCTTCCCACCACGTCGTACGCTGGATTTCTACACTTTCCCATTTCCACGGTTTCGCTCCTCTCACCACCGTTCTCGCCGTTAACTACTTCAACAGGTTCGTTAACCGAAGGAGCTTTCAGACCGAAGATAAACCGTGGAAGACTCAACTGGCAGCCGTTGCTTGCGTCTCTCTCGCAGCAAAAGTGGAGGAAACACGGGTGCCGCTTCTTTTGGAGTTGCAAGTACGTTTTCCAACATCGCTGTTTGTTCGCTAAAGTTCCGAGTTTCCTTGTTTTTCCAATGTTAAACGTGGAAAGTTTTCGATTTGTTTAGGTGGAGGAATCGGAATTTGTGTTTGAAGCGAAGACCATACATACGATGGAGCTCCTCGTGTTGTCCACTCTCGAATGGAAAATGAACCCCGTCACTCCAATCTGTTTCTTTCAACACTTTCTCACAAGGCTTGATTTAAAGCGTCACTTGCACTGGGAATTTATGTGTGGGTGCCAACATGTTCTTCTTTCAGTCATTGCCGGTAAGATGTAATAACGTTGATAAATATGTAATAATGTCATTGCCGGTACATTCATATTAATCTGTGACTAACTCGGTGTTTATTGTAAAATTTATAATTATTTGTTTTTCAGATTCAAGGGTTATGAGTTATCTTCCTTCTACATTGTCTGCTGCTATAATGATACACGTTATTGAAGAGATTGAACCATTGAATGCTGCGGAGTACCGAAGTCAACTTCTTGGTTTACTCAAAAGTAACGAGGTGTGTCACTTTATCTTTAATTGCTAAAATCTGCTACATTTTTGAGTGATTGATTGTAAAATTTTGGTGGGTATGTTGCAGGAGCAAGTGAATGAGTGCTACAAACTGATGCTGGGACTATTGGTTTGCTGTAAAGGGATTCACAATCCTGGTCAGAGGCGCAAACGTGTCTCTGAGCCAAGTAGCCCTGATGGGGTCATTGATGCATCTTTCTGCTGTGAAAGCTCAAATGATTCGTGGTCAGTGGCATCACTTTCTGTGGAGCCAGAGTTAAAGAGGAGAAAAGATGAGGACCAGCAGATTCGTTTGCCCCCAGTGAATCGAGTGTCTATTGATGTTCTAAATATTCCTCGTTAATAACTTAGAATCATGGTAGTTTTATTAGAAAACGCAAGAAAATATCTGGCAGTTATGTTATGGAGGAGTACTTTTGCTGTCAGTTTCTACATTGATGGCTGAACACTTGACAATGAACGAGGCAGAGAGAAACTCTATTCCTTCACTGTTATACAAGAGGATCTGATACTGAGTAGCAACGTTACATGAAATGTAGTATTACATGTGCATGTTCAATTACGCGTGATGTTTCCCAATGAGCAACATTCAAGGGGTTTCCTTTGTTTCTTTGTTATCTTCCCATCTCTCCCTGTTAGTACAGAACAGGAACTCCACATTAAGGTTAACATGTAAACAAAGATGGCTAGAATGTCTTCTGCAATGCATTAGATGAACTAATGAAATTATAATACGAGGTCAAACAAGACCCGGAAACAAGTCAGTTAACAAAGACATACCAACTCTACATTTATGCTTTCACTTATCTCAATATGTTAATATTATGTTTATATGGAACCAATATGTTAATAAATGGATATGTATAATTTGGTTCCATTTGAGTCATCCTCATTTGTGGACATTTGGTCTCAAAGTTGTTGGTTACCAAACCCAGCTTTCAGTTCTAACTCCATTTCATGAATATATAATAACTCCTTTCTTGTCAGGTTTTGGAAGAAAATATAGCAATTAAAAGTGCATGATGTATTTTTCAATTCAATGGTCGTATAGTCTGATCAAACTTTTTTTTCCTGTTTGACAATAAGTATGAACATGGGACTTTAAGCAATTCAGTGTCTGTGGTTGCAAATTTAATGCAGCATTTGCTGTCACTAACTACCATATTATAATTGAAAATGCAAGTTCATATTATGAACACTATGGCTAATAATTGAAGATGCAACTCCATATGGGTTTTGAGCACTTGGAACATCTCTGACAGAAGCAACTTATTGAAGTTGCTTCATATATTAAAAGTGTAGTTTGTAATTTCTATTATGTCATACTGCTGTTAAGAAAGTTGTTCCTAATGTTGTTCTGACGGAAGAACTTTTAAGAAGCTTTAAGCAATTTACAATTTTAGATAATAATATTTATTATTTTAATTGGCAAAGTAATTTTTTTTTTTTACTTTTAAGGTTGAGATGCTTAGGGAAATAATAAAAACACCTTTTAAGCATATTGTGAGTGTTTGCATAACACTTTTTCAATAGACAAGTTCCTTGAAGCAACCTAAGGCAACTTCTGAACATTTCTAATTGAAGCTACTCTTGTCATTATAAAGTAAAGATGCGAAAATAGAAAATGCATTTTGCACGATAGCTAAATAATGATAAAGATGGGCTCTAGCTGCTATGAACTTGAATTGGATGTAGGTGATGGGTGATCGACAAGTTTTTTGGAATGATGAATTCTCTCTGAACTTTTAGGAGTTTTGTCAGACTTTTATGTTTGGAAAGTGATAGAGCCATGCTCATAATATAGCTATTAATTACACAGAAGAAGAGAAAATAGGCACGCAAAAGAGGCAAAATGATCAAAGGGAAGACCAGTCATCATAGGACGAAATATTTGAAAAAGACAAACTTTTTGAAATTGGGTGCCTCTGTTACCTCTCTGTCCTGTTCCTTTCCCATTTTGAACTGAGTTATGGTCAGCTATGTGTTGCTGTTTTATCATGGCATAGTTATGATGAAAGATTTTCAATGTGCCCAACAATAATTCTGTGTGATATAATGATTCTCCTTCATATTGAACTTTTGCATGCTTTGTTTAGACTTAGGAGAAGCATTAGGCAAACCAAAAACTTAGGTTGTGTTGACCAATAGGTTACAACTTAAATTGTTTGGCAAAAACAAGTCTGCTTCAGATTTTCTATCATACCAGAAAGAAGAAGATTGTGATATGATTGAAGTCTATTTGGGAGGAGTAGGATAGTGTTATAATTTCGATAGCAAAGGGACCACGAGTATGACCGAGGGGTGTGTGCCAAATGAAAAGGGTTCTTCTGATGTACAACCAAGAGACAGAAAATGTGCATAATGTGATATCTATCTATAGACTAAAGTTGCTACCTAGAAATATAGCATCAAAAGCTAATAAGGAGCCAGCATTCTCCACATGCACGTAATATTAGGTGCGTTATGCTTTTGGTTAAAAGTGCCAAATTTATGTAAGCCAGTTTTGTTTCCGCATAATCTACCTCTTTTAGCTACCATGCAAATATTGGTGTAGATGTTTGGTCTAGCGGCTTAATTATGAGACCACATAAGTTAAATGGAAAGGACTACCACCAAAAACAAACACTTTTTTTCCACCAACCTAAACAATATTGCTTACTCTATTCTTTATATCAAACAAATTCTTCACTTTAACATTCAAAATTTCAAACCCAGTAATAATGTTTGAATAAATTATTTAAATTAACAAGCTTTTCACATCAGAGCTTATGTTGTAAGTTTCACTACTTGAAATAGGCTAAAAGAGTAATCATTCTCTAAAGCCTTTTTCAGGGACCACCAAAAGCCTAAGTTAAACGAACACAGACCATGAATGCTTTATTTCATCTTTAACATGCCCTATCACGCAAGAGCCCCTCTAGCTTTCAAGCATAAATAATGCACATGTCCTTCCATCATGCGCTGATATTAAAGTTTTTATTAAGATAATGACAGATACATTAGGTTAAATCACGTCAATGATTTCTTCTAATCTGGACATTGTCATCATTTTACACTTTTTCCTTCTAACAGGTGTAGTCTACAACAGCTGGGTGTGCGCATAATACTCCTCATAACTTATGTACTTAAATGCCTTGAACGGCTATGTCATACATATATCACAGTGATTGACATCATAAGTAGTTCGAAGTTCAACAAATAACAGATACAATAAAACTCATTTATGTCTATTATCAAACTATATATATAATAGAGTCTGAGCATTCATATCATTGAAGATCAGAAAAGCAGTCAAATCCTGGTTCATCTTGTCTTGTTAGATATGTGACTGGATAACCAATCCAACCCTTCGTAGAGTCCTAGCCCAGATGTGGCACAGGTTGGTTGGATGAACCTTCATAAATAAATAACAAAAAACAGCTAAAATTAGTTATTCATTGAACATTATTAATTCTCACGAAGTTGTTATGTGTGATTGCTAAATGATTAGAGTTTTAAACCTATGCCTTGGTTTCTGATATTGAATCATTGTAATTAAAATGTGACATACCAGCGACGCAGGCGAAGTGAATGTAAACCAAGTTTGTCTGTAATTTCCGCAACACTTAAAGCATTAGGAAGGTCTTGCTTATTGGCAAACACCAGAACTGTAGCATCGCGAAGTTCATCCTGCAATGCTCATCATCAAACAAGATTATTGCCTCATTTAACTGTCCGAGAACAAAGCTTGCTGATTTTCATTTGGGGAATCTTCTGATAAAATTTAACCATGGTTCAAAGTCTTACTTGTTTAACTAAAATTACTGACCTCACTTAGCATTCTGTGCAATTCGTCTCTGGCTTCCAAAATTCTGTCTCTATCGTTACTGTCTACCACAAAGATAAGACCTTGTGTGTTCTGAAAATAGTGTCTCCACAATGGTCGAATCTACATATATAGGATTTGGCATAGAATCGGATTATAGTAGTTTTTGTAACATGTGCATGGATCGTTACCATATACTGATGATCCCATAAAAATTATATTTTGGTAGACAAATCTGTAACCGCAGGATTTCAAGGTTCGTTTCTTAATAAATTAAGATGTATCCAGAAAAACACAAAATACCTTGTCCTGCCCTCCAACATCCCAGACGGTGAAGCTGACATTTTTGTACTCAACAGTCTCCACATTGAAGCCTGATCCATCAAACACATATGCCCAATTTTAATCATTTCATTTGTCACCCATATTGTAAATATAATTATCTTTCGATTTTTATAATTTAAAAGTGTAACTTTTTCTTTTTGATTTCTCTCAATATGAAGTTCATGAGAGAAATAAGGTGGATCAATCACACGTCCTTGAGTACAGTATATATATAGTACGAATTCAGAATATTTGTCTAAGAACAGAGGGAAAAAAGGTACGGTGACTAGTATGAACCTATTGTGGGTATTGTAGTGACGATTTCTCCCAGTTTAAGTTTATAGAGTATTGTTGTTTTCCCAGCTGCATCAAGACCCACCATGAGGATCCTCATTTCTTTCTTCGCATAAAACAATCTCATTAGCCGTGACACCGTCAAACCCATTGTTGCCTCTGTTTCAATCAAAATTTTGGCTGAAAAACCCACCTAAAATGTAAACAGTGGAAAATTAAAAACAAAATTAACCATAGAATTCTTTTCATACCAAAAAGATGTACTTTTTTCTCTTCCAAACTTTGATGGAAGGAGAGGAAGGTACTACCTCAAAAAGATGTACTTTTTCGCAAGCAGAGGAAACTTAAAAATTACTCTGTTGCTCGTATATTTTATAACCATGTGACCAGAAAATAGCACCGGGAATCAATACTGCACTAGTAGAAAGAGGAATAGGATTCGAGTGTAGATAGCTGAACGAATAAAGTGGAATGATGGGCATGCCATTTGAAACCATGGGTAATAAAAGCGACTTATTATGATTGTCCCTCCATGCAAAAGCGATCTTCTGATATGAATTTTCTAGTCCCATCCAGAAGTGAGATTCGGATGACACACTACAGAAGTTACATCAGCGTCAAACCAAAGCGAGGGTTCACGCAAAAGCAACAAACCTCGATTTTCTAAAAAACATGTTTTTGTTAATGTGGATGTGAAAATACCGAAAAATGGTATAGCTGGTTTGGCTAATCAGCCTTGGAATAGAAAGTAAAAACAGGGATTTATAGGATTAATTCGGATACAATACTGAATACATCGCACTACTTTGTCCATGTCTTCGTGACTACCGGACAACATAGCAATAACAATAAAAGAATAAATTTACACATTGCCAAACCTATTTCCTTGGCTAAACAAATGGATCAAGGACACTCCATGGTTACATTACTTTTTGGCCACGGCATCTTTGGCGGACTGTAGAGTGGATGTAACAGCAGCAGCAGCACCGGCAAGTATTCCACCACTGGTGTTTTTCGTTGTATGGACCTGGTGAATTACATCAACCTTCCTCATTTCTTGACCTTGCCCTGCTGAAGATCGATAATCCACACTTTCCACCTTTTTCTCCTCGCAATTCTGTGCATTCGCAGTCTCATTCTGACAGAAGGATTCATACAGATTCATTCATTTATCATTAGAACTGCAAAATACATAAACAGAAAAAGGTTCTGGAGTTACATACTAACCTTCGATTGTTCATTCATGTTAACCAATTAAATTAAAAATTATAGATCACTTCCTCCCGGGTTATTTGTAATGGAATTTGGGCTTTTAAGAGTGGAGGAAGGCAAATCAAGACTATCTATGAATACGGAGAACAAATGCGGAGTAAAAGGACCTAAATAACTACGCACCCCACATGTCACCGCTTGGCATGTCCTCACATTCGGTAATTGAATTGATGATATTTTTGGAAGGGAGCCTAAAATTAAAAACATTATTTTGTTTAACCAGGTGATTATTGATTGATAGCGTATCTACAATTCAGGAATTGATTACAAATGTAATTTGACCCGATTTGACAATGGTATTCGATCGTCACAAAATAATGAAAAAGAAAAGCTGAAAATGGAATTGGAGATAAACAAGCCAGAAATTGCTTGACTAGGATCAGAAACAACAATTTGTTGATGACAATAGAAAAATCTACAAGGCAAAATATATCTGGCTATATTTTTCTAGGCTGATATATGTTATAACTTGATAACACAACTATCCTAGAACACCTAATCAATATAATATCCCGTCAATTTCACACATGAAACATAACCAAAACAGTTGAACAGGTTGCTAATTGAGATTAACAACTAAAGGACGCCTCCCTCCTTCCTTAACAAGTCATAAGAGGTGACCCACTACAGTGAATATCCGAAATATCAGAAAGCCTCTGTCTGGGAGACAACGTTGCGATGCCAGCAGCATCAAAATCAATATTGGCAATATTCTTTCTCTTGTGAGTTTCTGAACTGCTTTTCTCTTCCGAAACCTCAGCGATTGGGCTCAACCCCTCTATTTCCTTGTGACCAACAGAAAGCATAGCTTGAGCTTCAGCCACAGCCGTCCCATCATCATCTGCAGCATATAATATCTTCTGAATCGCCCCAACGATCTGAATCATCATAAACAACAATCACAGCACACATGATCATTACCTAATAGCAACACCAGTCAATAACTAAAAACAACGAAAACACAGTACCGGAGAGTGTTCTATCTCAGGAGTCTGGCACAGTATCTCAATATCTCTCAGTTTTGCAAAGTAGAAGTCCCGTTCTTTCTCCAGACTATCGATGGACAACTTCAACTCCGTTATCTGCATCAACTTGAATATTAGAGAAATGTATTTTCATCATTCGTTTGATAATTCTCGTTTACGTGAAAACAGAAAAAACCTTTTCCTCATAGGCAGGGCCACCTGCACTAGGTGCTCTCGCGACCTTAACAGCCTGATTTGTAGGATTTGCATTGGAAACCTCGGTTCTTCGAGAATTATGGGAAGACTGAGGTCTCTGCGAAGAAGAACCCTTGGTAGAGGCTTGGGAGTTTGCAGATTTCTTACTCGTTTCTCTTCCTCCTCTGCAAACCTCTCTCCTCTCCAAAGCATTATACCTACAAACACTCAGCATATTGTATTTTAATTTTAAATTTAAATAATTTATATCCCCAATACCTAAAACATTGCACTACAGAATCCAAAGTTCACAAGATTCTCCCCGCCTGGTTAGGTTTGAATTTCAATCCTAAACCCTAATTATCAATTCAAAACAACTAGCCAATGATAGCAAGTTAATTTCAGCGAATTAAAATAGGAATCTGCAAGGATAAATATATAGGAAGAGAATCAAATTAAGATTGTATTACATGTTCTGTCCTGAATTGACAGAATCACAGTATCTTTTCATCCACTGCATGAACTCGAGGTTATCCAGTGGCCTTCCTTTCACGAGCTTGCTGACTTCGATGTGCTGTCAGACACAATGAGCAATTCAGTAACCCAATTAAAGATCGTCCAAAATTAAAGCAAAAACAGAGACCATATTGAAAGAGGAGGAAGGGAGAATGTTGTTACCTTGGTGATTTTGAGTTTGTTGAAGACATCTTGAAGAACCTTGTAGTTCTGAATCATCTCATACTCGTTCTTGGCATCGAAATTGACTTTGTGCATCGGCACGATCCCTGGATGAGCCGCATCGAGAAGCTGGCAGTGAACTGCGCCAGAACATGCCTGGAAATTTTTCGATCAAACGAAATTAACAGAGTAAGAAACTGTGAAAGAAAACTTAAACAAAGTATAAAAAGAACTGGATCAGGACCTCTTCGACTTTGGAGAGACTGAGTTGCAGAGTCGAGTTGATCCAAGAAAGAATCTCAGATCTGCCGACGAAGTAAGCCGCATCCATAATTCCAATGTTGGTCGCCATTTCTCTCTCTCTCTCTCTCCCTATGCTCTTTTGTGTTCTCTTTCTACTAACGGCTCTTTCGCAAAGAAACAGAGGTGGTATATATATGGAGAGTGGAGCGGGAGTTTTCAAATTCAAAATCTCCTGATAGGTGATAAACGTCTCAAAGCTGTCTTAATAAGGAATCCACGCAACGTTCGTCTAAGCTGAATGTGGTGTGGACCGAACATTTTGGGTTGGGCTTTAATTTCAGTACTTGGGCTTATAGCAATTTCTTGCATAGTGGGCTTTAACAAAAACACTCTAAATCGGCTTTCATATCATACATCTCAAAACTTGCGACCTTAAATAATTACTACTATTTGACCATTAGTCGGTGCAAGACTATAGTCAACAAATAAACAAACCTAATTTTAATGACAAAAAATATACAAGTAATAAAATATAACAATTAAAGGAAAAAAAATATTTTTGATAATGTTTTTTTACAAATAAAAATGTTTTATTGTTATTCATTAGTATCTAGCCTTCTGGTGACGTGATAAAAAGTATCAGAATAAGTGATCTTCCTTCTAGCCTTTTTTATTCTTCCAAGTCTTCGTGATTATTTATAAGCTCCCTTTCAAATCAAATCTACTAATTATTTTTACCAAATATTATAACTTAATTTATAGCTTTTCAGCCAATAAATAATAAATATTCCATGTTAACAATATATATCATTTTTCTGTCTCTTAATATAAAAGGTGACTGGCCAGCCACATGTAATTGATTACTCAGTCGAAAAGTTGTATGTTGAAAATGATTAGATAATAAGTCATAATAATTTTAAAAAAAATTACTAACTTTTCACATATTTGTTGATAACTAAATTATTTTTAATTCTCGTGGATTAATCAAAATGTCTTTTGTACACAAAAATGAAGATTAACATACAAATTAAATTCATAAGAAAAATTATAATTCTGGCAATTATTTTTCTTTTGCCTCTTAACGAATTTGTTTAATTGCTTATTACATGACTAGGTTTGATTTGGAAAAAACGTATACGTTGGAAGAAATAAAGGAGACAGACTGTCTCGGACGGTTTGTCTTTAAGAAATTTGGATGCAGCATCATTTTAATACTGAAATTTAAGAATAAAATAACAATATACAATTATCTCGGTATTTATATATAAAAAGAATTTAAAATATTAACATAGTGATAAGAACAACCAATATTAGAAAAGTGTATCATTGTCAATTTTAAACTTTCAGAAAATATTATGGTAAAGTGATTACAAATATAGTTCTTATGGCATTTTCAATAATTTTGTTGCTTTTATTTTGGATCCCACCGAGAAAAACCAGTCATGTTATTACTGTAAATAACTAATCGTTTGGATTGGGCTTTCCCTTCTTAATTACTTGGGCTTATAACAATTTGTATCCTAGTGGCGTTTAGAATCTCCTTTAGAGAGATACTCCCTCTATCACCACACACGGCTTTCTACACCTTCCCATTTTTTTTTAATTACAAACATATCATATTTTCTTTTATCCTTTACCTTTTTTAACTTTGTTTTTAAAACCCTAATTTTTTACTTTTTTATTCACTCAGTCGCACTCACTCTCACACTCTTACTTTCTCTCTTCCTCTCTTATTCTCATTTTTCTCTTTTCCCAATTTCTCATCTTTCTCTTTTCTCAATTTCCCATTTTTGTCAAGATTCTTTGTGAACATGTATTGTCTATGTGTTGGATGCTACTATGTGCCTCTGTTTTGTGTTAAATGAAGAAGAGAAATGCGAAAGACGGCAACGAATATGAGGTACCCATAGAACACTTAAACGGATCTCGAAATCCCTTCACGGATATCGACATCCATTTACCCTTCAATGGATGTCGATATTCGTCGACAAATTTTGAGATCCGTTTAAGTGTTCTATGTATACTCCATATCCGTTTAAGGGTACTGAATTTTGTATTCACATCTGGGAACCTTCTGCTTGGCACCACCACTTGACCACCTTCGACCACCATAATAGCACAATTAGAGGAAAGAATAAGCAAGATAAATTTGATTTTCGTGGAAGTGCTTGAGTGTGGGACTGCATTGATACAATGGGTGGATGTTGGTGAAGGTAAATATATTTTAACTATCACGAATTAAATATTTTACAAGGGCAAAAGAGGAATAGGAAGTGTAAGAAGTAATGTGTGGTAGTGAAGGAAATAACATTCATCACCTTATATCTTGCATTGTATCCTAGTGGGCTTTAGGACATTCAACGAGACATAATTAGTATTATTTTATCACTGGTTTGTGCAATACCCTAGTTAACAAATAAACAAACATTAATTTATTAGGAGAAAACATATGTAAAAGGATAAAAAAATATTACAATTTGAGGGAAAAATATTATACTTTTAATAGTGCCTATTTATAAATAAAAATATTTTAATATTATTGGTTAGTATTTACCATTTAGGTGACCGTGAGTAAAATTATTAGAATAGGTGGCTTTCTTTCTATCCATTTTAACTTATTTTCAGACTTTATGACTATTCATAAGGTACAATCAAAATAAATGTATTAATGAATTTTACCAAATAGTATTAGCTAATTAATTATTCTTAGGAAGAAGGTTAGAGGCAGAAAAAGGTTAGAGGCAGAGGAAGGTGAAGGAAGAAAAAGAAATCTTGAAGACTACTAATATAAATATGACGAGTTAATGTTAATTTGACAAAAATAATCAAATTAATTTTTCTTAATAAATATTAAGATTTAATTTAGTAAAAAAGATACATAGGAATTAAAGTGAATCATACCAAATTACTAGGTAAGCTTAAAATTTGTATTAAAATTTTATCTAAACAACCAAATGAAAATTATTCTAACCATAAGATGAATTATAATTTGTTATTTTTTTTCTTATACTCATATCTATATTCATATATACCATACATGGACATAGTGATATTAGTACAAAATAGAATTATAACATCTTATATTCAGTATTAGCACAAAAATAACCAACCTAAAAGATTATTAGTGGTTTTTTTTGTAAATAAAATGAAGAGTTTGAAACCATACATTAATGATGGCCAATGTCATGTCACATTTAAATGTTTGTTTGCAAAGGCGACATCATATGATTTTTAAACATTTAAATAAGTCGGTTAAAAGGCATGTTCTCAAGAAATATAACATCTGATAATGAAAGAGCCAACGTCATATATCTTTTAAACATCTATTTAGAGAGGGGTTAACATCTAATGATGTTTTAAACATGGTAAGCACCATTGACAACTAATATTCATCATACCAAGAGAATGCAAAGTTGAATAAATTTATTCCATGCACAAAAAGAGATAACCTAAGTTGAAATCCATGTTACAAACGCGAGCGTCGCTTTTTTTCATATCATCTACATAATTGTTTTAATATTAACCTATGTTTTAAATGTTTCCAATTTAATTAGAGTTGTGAGTAAGCTCAAATTACAACAAATTCAACTAGTGTATCCAAAGTTTCAAACTCATTCATATTAAAGTTATTAATATTTGCATGTCAATTTATGACCTTGAAATTGAATATTTTATGTCATGTTTAGCGAAACAAGCAATCATATTTATGGGCATTTGATTATTACGTCATCTCTTAGATAAAAGTCATTATTCAAGTAGGTACCAGACATGATTGGTTTGAGTTAATAATATTTATCTTTCACTTATTACAAATCACATCAAAATCTAAACATTAACATGCATACATAATAAAGTTATGTTATTTTTGCAGCACTTCAAGAATCAATCACCTATAACGAATGACATAATAAAAAAGATAAGACAAAAGTGTACAAGATATCTAGTAGAACGGTGGAATTACGATTCACAATAACAATTGTGCTTTCCTTGAAAGCTATCTAGGACAAGTTTTTTATTATTTGTTTTGTTCTAATAGTCTTAGTTTTGATAGTTTTTGTATTAGTTGTCTCATTTTGTTTGTTTTAATGGTTTAAGTTTTGAAATATAATGTGTGTTTGGGAATTTTTCAAAATGTTCTAAAACGTTTTCTGTTTTTCAGTTTGGGTAAATTGTAAATATTAAAATAATTGAAAAAAGACACTATTTGGTGTTGCCCCTTTAAGGTCAGAAGTGGCACCAATTGCCTGTCCATCTATTGTGATGTCTATCATTAAGGAAATCATACTTTCTTACCACCAACATTTTTTTGACCTAAAACTGACATTAATTTGATATTTTTGACTAAAATGTTGAAGTTTCTTCTAACATTAAATATCAAAACTAACAAACATATTTCAAAAGTCTTTTTTGTAGTAGAGTAAAAAAAATGTAAATATGTATATTTTTTATTGTAAATTTTATCAATGAGATTAGTATAGATAAATTGTATGTCCATTTGTATCTCGTAAGTGATAAAAATATTAATGTAATTTTGAAATAATATTTTAATTTTACTCATAATAATCGTACTTTTATTAATTATTGATTTTATTATAGGTAAATGTTGTTTAAAGGTGAACTTTTTCAATAAGATTTATTACTACTTACTTATATTTACTTTTTTTAACTACATATATAACATATACACAACAATAAAATACTCAACAACTCTAATAAGTGTTTTTTTTTTATATTTTCTTTCATATTATTTTTTTCTTAAACAATTTTATTAAACGGGTTCAAAGATCATTTACTTAATTTGGTTCATCTGATGAATTGTTTTATATAGGAAAAGGAACACATTATTTTTGTCTTATGGATCGCAATGCATGTGTTTTATTTTTAACGATAGTGTCATGCGTGCTTTAATCTAAACTCTTTTTAATCTCTTATTGTATTGATATTGTTTTTTTTTATATAATAATTGTTTGACTTTATCAATCACATTTATTTTTTATGTGTTTTCTCTAACCTTCTTAGATAGAAGATCTATTTATTAAACCTTTTAATGCAAAATTAAAAAGAAATCTTATATAAGTGAAGTCACTCAATCAACTCTAAAAAATTTTACGGATGAAATTGTTTTTACTCACAAAGCAAAGAAGTTTTTGGCTTACTGTGTCAGAACCCATTAAAACTTACTAAAAAACCAAGTAGTGGGAGCCAAGTGCCAAGGAGAGAGTCAGGTTTCAGATAGTGAAAAACATGTGGTTGCAAGAGAGTGGCTGTTCGGTTTTGGTGACAGCAGTATTTAAGGCCAAATTTCAAATGTCGTGCCACTTCTCTGGATGCTTTCCTTCTTCTCCAAACTACTGAAACCATTTCCTCCTCCTTCTCTCTAAATCTCCTTCATCTTCTCTCTAAGAAAATCTCATCTTCCTTCTTCCGATCACCTCTCAGGCACCGTTTGAACTCTCCCGGCGTCAAGGGCTTTCGTTTCAACCGATCGGGTTGTGGTTCTAAGCTGGTGAGTTACTTTCTCCTTAGCACGTTCGTTCTTTTCACATGCAAACCAAGATTTCTGGTTGCCTGAGCGAATCGTATTATTCTGAGTATTTCTGGTCTTCTGTTTGATTCAGTTTCTTAAAGCGTGACTGTCGAACGTTAAGGTCTTTGGTAGTGGTGAGCTCTATTCTGCATCTGTGAGCGTTCGGTTACGTTTAGAGGTAAGGGAAGCTTATATAATTTGATTAAGATTCTTGTTTTGAACGTTTGTATGTTTGTATGATACTTTGTTTGGTTATTTGATGAGTATGAAATATGTGTGTTACTGCATGGTTGAATGTGTAGATGGATGATTGATAAATGGTGTGAACTGAGTTGAGATAGCGTTTGATATTCAAACGGAAGTATTCTGAGTAAATGTTGTAGTATGGTCGAGCGTCATGAGTGATCTTTTTATTCTTCCTGGAAGTACATGGTCTTAATTGATTTCTCATGCTTTAGGGATAGTCATTCATTTTATAAGTTTACTAGTGCTCGGTCTTGGATCAAGCGTTCGGTCTCAGCGCTCGTTCAATAGTGTTCGGTTTCTATAGTGTTCGGTCTTAAATCAAGCACTGGGTCTCGTTTCAGTAATCTATTATTACCGTTTTTAGAATAAGAGTCTTAAGCCAAACTCAATAGCGTTTGTTACTTCATAGTTTCTAATCAGTTATTAGTATTGGGTGTTAAACAGTGTTGGTCTTTAAAAGGTGTTCGGCCTAGAGTCTTAGTACTCGGCCTAGGCTTTGTGGCGTCCGGTTTGAACTCTTAGGGGTCAGTTTATTGAAGTGGGTAAACTCGTAAATAGCGCTGGTCATGTTAGTTTCTAAGAAGTGTATTCCAGTCGGACTTGTGCTATGATGAGAAAGTGTGATCTTATTTCAATTGAATATATTAATGATGAAGTATAAGAGAATTTGAAATGTGATGCGAATGAAATAGTTTGGTTATGAAAGAGTATTCCAGGGCGGAATATCTCAGAAAGTGGTCATTGATTGGTAAAGTATGAATGTGGGCAAAGCTTAGCGGGCATTTATCCTGATATTCCATGATTACTCATTCTCACGTATAGAGGAGTAAATCATGTGTGGGAATTGCAGGAGGTCCTAGTGCATAAGGTTAACTTGGACGAAACGGATTAACCTCGGGTGGCAGCTGTTGAGGGTATCCCATTTACTACATCACCCGGGTGCACAAACGTCATAGCTACACAGGATTCATACAGTCCGGACAGTCAGAGTCAAGTGGTTGGTCTTTGTATGTCATGATGTATGAATTATGATTTGGTGGTTGTTTGATTTAATCACGAACATTGGATGTTTTTATTGAAGCAGTTAAATTACATAAGCTTACCATATTTATCATCTTGTTTGTGTCGTACGTTCGGTCGTTGTCCTGTTGCAATGATCATCTGTGTGGATATGAGCAGAAGGAGAAGAGTTGCTGGAAGAAGCACTAGAAGAGGTGGAAGTGAAGGCCGAACCTTAGGAACGTTCGATTAGTTGTTAGCCTCTTCTTTTGTAGGACCGTTCGATATAAGTTTATTTTGTAAACTGTTCGATGTAATTGTAGCCAGTGTGCGGTTTTTTTTACTCCCTGCTATTATGTAAGGTCGTTCGGCTGTAATAGTATCTCGTTATGTGTAGAACTGATCTGTAGTATTATTAATGTGATTATTCTATTATATAATTTTATACTGTATTTTTGGGATGTTACACACTGAAATATAATTTTTCTAATATGTAAATTGATTATTCTAGAATAATTAGAGATGGTTAAATAATTTTTACTCCTAAACATAATTTATGATAAAGAATTTTTTTTATTATCAATATATTTTAAATATTTCTTGTGATAAATTGTTTTAGCATGTTAAAATTGTTATTGAATTATGAAAAACATTGGAATTAAAAGGTAAATACGTTGAAAAAGATTTATTATTGAGAAATGAATGAATTTCAAGTAATTAATAATATATTTATTTTTTATCACTTTCATAGGTTTAAAAATATTATTTACAACTTGAAATTAAAAGGAATTGTTTTTTTCCACATCTTGATTGTGGTTTTTATGATTTCAAAGTTATCTCCATCACATATGATTGTGCTTGAAATTCAAAATATAAGCTCAAAATATCCACTTTTAATTGTAAACTAACCTATTAATGTTCTATTCTTAAGGCGGGGTGTGTGACAATAATAAGATTACAGTTTTACTTTGATATATTTGAAATGTTTCGAATGATAAAATAATAGAATATTATTTTTTATCAATGTAATTATTTCATTATATACTATTAATTTTTGCGAAGTTTTTATTTTTAGATTTTTTTTAAAGAAAATTGTTTAAATTTTCATCAATTTTAAATATTTCAACACCGAGAGTAAGGGTCAACGATAAAGAAAATTTTCATCAACTTTAGTATTTTTTAATTATTTACTATTGAGTTTTGTGATTTTTGCATTTCTAAAATTTATTATGAAAAGGTAATATAGAATAAATTTTCATTAATTTTATGTATTATTATTATAGACAAAATAATATGGAATTTGACATGATACTCCATTTAAACAACAGTTAAGAGAAAATAGAAAACATTGAAAGAGTGAATTTCTTAAAAAAATAACAATAAACAAAATTATGTAGAGATTGGTCATGGCAGGGCAGCAAAAAATCAACTAAAAAACCCACTTAAAATGTTCGTAGATACATAAGAGGCTAAATTTATCTTTCCTTTCACACTGTCCCACGCGACCAAACCAAAGTTGAAATTTTACACTGCTACAGCTCAGCTTTATTTGTTGGTTACCGAAGTAAGAAATAGAATTCACGATTAAAATAAAATAAACAATAGATAATAATACAATTTCATTAAAAATAAAAAAAAATTATGTATTTTTTAAATTCTAAAAGAAAAACCATAACCCGCCGGTTTATAAATAAGAAAACGAAGTGTTCCACTCGCATTAAATTGTTAATCAAAAGAGCGTTCAATCAACGACAATATATTATATTTACATTATATCGCATGATAATACAATAAGAGAGAAAAACATCAGTGTTGTTTGTTAATGTGACATTATATTTGCATTATCCAACGTCGAAGAACTTGTCGGCGCCCAATTGAATATTCTTTTAGCTGCTGAATGTGGATACGTTAGAAGACGATCAAACTGAAAAAAACAACCTGAAACGTAGGATGTGGAGTTGAACTGAGTTAGTACATAGTTCATTGATTGCATCTTTGAATGAACTAAATAGGTCGAAACTGAAGAAGATGGTCATATTTAAAAAGTGTATGGATATGGTTGGTTTCCAAAAGAACAGCCGTGGTAATCATAATATTCCAACTTACAAAATTGTCCTTCATACTCTTATCACTACTTTTTGTTAGTGTATGAGTGTGGGTAATGGTTATGTTAACAGTTCAAGATAAAACTGAATAATAATGAGCAACTAAGCTCCCAGAATTGAAAGGATGGTGACCCTTCACCAAACCACACCACCTAAGATAGGGGACACTGGGCTGGGCTCCACTCTTTGACAAAACACCCATATTATTGGAGGACCATCATCTCTCTACTTTTTCTGCATTCCAAATCTTTCTTTAACAGTTTTACCAAATTTAATTCTCAGATCTATTTTCATACATTTAACATATTCAATACATTTACTAAAAATTAGTGTTATGAAAACATGCCATTTCACATTGACTCATTTCGTTAGTCACCTTAATATGATTTAATTAATAGTAAGTCAAAAAATTTAAATCCAACTTGATTCATTATGGATGGATGATTAAAAGGATAAACTCATTAGGTTACTTAATTATATGTATTTTTTTTAATTTAAAAAATAACAAATTTTATCTAATTTAAATTTAAATAAATTTTAGTTCAAAAAATTCTAAAGACAATTCAAAATATAATATAATCTAAATTCATCTTAAACTTTAAATATAATAAAATATAAAACTTTAAGATACAATAAAAAAACAAAACAAATAAATACTTAACATTGATAATTTATTTTTCACTTGTCTATTTAATGTTGAACAGATAAATATATAATATTTCGTTATCTTGAACCATCTTTTCTTTTTATTTCCGACTATAATATAATAAAAATGAGTTATGATTAATAATATTAAAATATAAAATAATAATTAATTAAGTTGGTGAGTCAATTCAGCTCATTATAAATTTAATTCGAATAAGTCAAATTTAAAATTGATCAATATTAAAATTTTAATTTTTTAGTCTAATTTAACCAGAACGTGTGATAAAACAGATTGATTAACGAGTTTCAAATATATTTTTACACTAGTAAAGTTCTTATTGTATAAAATTATGATTAATATTTTCTTCCATTAAAATTTAGCTTTATTACATAAAAATATGATTAATATTTTTTTCCATTAAAATTTAGCTTTTTTTTTGTACACGGCAACGGAACCTTCCATTTTCACTTCACCCCGCATAGACTTTAGCCAGTGTCAATTTTATCAACTATATTAAGGATAACATTTAATGCACATTTTTACTGATATAACCCAAATTCAGGGGTTGTTCTTTATTTTTGTTTTCTTTGGCCATTCGTCTATAATTAGCTCCACACCCACTGACATGTATGACGTATCCAAAATTATATCTTCATTTTAATATCCACCGTTTTAGTTCGATGTGTCTATGATGGCCCCTCTTCTTTCAACAATCATTGCATTTTTAGGGTTTTCATCCCCTGCATCAGATTGCATGTACAAATTACTTCAATTTAGCATAAAAAAAACTCTTCCTATAACATAAAAGAAAAGAAAATTTAACTCTTTTTTTTCTAAAAAAAATGATCGATGAAAGAAAAATATAAAATGCTTGTAATTTGCAAAAGTAGCCACAGTCGATGTATTCTAGCAGTTTTTATATTTCTACATTCTGTCTTGTTTTTTCTTTTCATTTCTATTCTGTTTCTGCTTATTTTTATTCTTATTTTCATTATATTATTATATGGCATCTTAATAACCTATTCCTATCCTTTTTTCTTCCTCTCTTTATTTCACCTGTACACCCAAAAATGAAATTAGTATTGCTTTTTCCTGGAGTTTTAGTGTTTGTGGGGGAGTCAAAGGCTGTATTTGCATTTATGATAAAAATATGAAGTAAACATAACGATATTCTCCAAAAATATATAATGATACTATTTTAGAAATTTTTAAAAACTATGTAATTTAAATATTCAAAAATTTGATATATAAATAATAGTATTTCCGTATTAAATATTGTAAAAATCTTAAAATTAAGAATAAGGTACTACACAAGATCTTGAGATCAGTAAAATAAACATTTTAATAATTACTTTTTCAGGTGTTAAAATTTTGGAACACAAATGAAAAAAAGAGAAAATATATTTTCGATATCTTACTTTTAAGTTTTTTAAAATGTTTGTAATACTTAATTTTTTATTTATTTGATACTAGTCTTAACATCAAAGGTGATAGAGTAGCTAAATCTATATACTTTTAAAGTTAAAATATTAATTAACCAATATTTAAACATAAAAAAATTGCCAAAAATACAAAGAATATAAACTAATATATCATCTAATTAAAATTGTAAAATCTCATAAAACCTTGTTATTAAATAAAAATCTGTAGAAAAAACAACATAAATTAGTTAATTCCAGTGAATAAAAAGCTTATAGAAAATTGATAAGAATCTTGCATTATGTGGTTTAATGGAGCGGAGAAAGGTGGAAAAGGAAACGTGTTAGAGTAAAATATAAGAAGAAAAAGAAAAGGAGATTGCGGATATCGAGAATGAAGGCGATACGAGAACAAAACGATGCCGCATGGGGGAAGTAGGCTTTACGATAGATAGCGGGAATCGTGGGATATAAATACGAGGGTGTCAGTCTCACCTATCATCACACTATTCTACTCTGCAAATCCCAAGCATAACATTAAAGTATTAATATTTTTTAAAACATGTTATCTTTTTCCAGTTAAAAATAAACGTTAATTACGAAAGATATTATAATTTAAAGCAGATAAAAATACAAAAATATGTGGATTAAAAATAATTAAGAAATTTGTACATTATTATTAGAAAAATGGCAGCAGATGAAAACAAGTTATTGCAATGCGATATAGCTGGCAGTGTGGCCCATGACGTTGCCTCCGGAACGCTTAATATGATTGACGGTTCCAAACCGGACAGAAGAACAGTTTCCAGTTTCCACCAGACAAACCAAACCTCTCTCATACACAGACAACCTCAACAAATAATTGTAGACACACAAACCATAACCACTTCCTCAGATTGAGGCTACTAATCAATCACCTTGCCGGTGTGCTCACTTATAAAGTCAACTAAATATCTTCATGCATCTGCAAAATTAAATCACTCACTTTCCAATCAAAACCACCAGTATTCATCTGCTAAAGGAGGGAACATTTTATTTTATTTTTACAATTTCCTTTGCCATGCTGAAATTTTTTCATGAGCTTAAAAGGTCAGATCAACATATTCGGAAATTTTAAAATGAAACCGTAACAGAAGTATAGAATTCTAAAATAGAGACTACTTAAATATAAAATGTACAATATCTTAATAATCTTGAAATTGGAATACGATTATTTTGCTAAATAAAAAGTAGGATATGGTAAAATAACATGTATTCATTTTATAAAAGAGTAAATTTTCATATTTTAAAAAAAGTAATGTTAAATAAATATATAAAAATTGTGTGTCAAAATATAATTTTCATTGGTTATATGACTGATGTAGAAATGTAGAAAAAACTAAAACATTGTACGTCATTTTTTAACTTATCATAAGAAAAAAAAATGTAACAAACAATATAATATTTTTCTCATATAATAACATATTTTAATTTTTTTTTGAAAAAATTAATGTTAAATCTAATATGCCCTATAAAAATGTAATCGAAAGAATTATAAACTTCTAACTTCATCAAAGGATATAATTAAATTTAATCAAAGGATTTTAAATCTTATCACTGGCTAATTTTTAACCTCTGAATAATAAATTTAAAATAGTACTTAAATTTGTCATTACATAATTTATAAGTAAATTAAATAAATTGTGAGAAAATAACTTTCTGGAAAATTATAAAATATTGAAGCGCTTACTTTATTTTGTTTAATGCATATATTCGTGAGTGAAAATATCTTATACATAAGGTTCGATCCTTTACCGCTTGGTCAGTTGGACCACGTTCAATCTTATTAGATTCTAATGATTTCTCATTATAAAAAAAATATTGAATATTTTATTTAATAGATATTTTTGTGAGTAAAAATATCCTGCACCTTACAGCTTGGTCAGTTGGACCACCAACGTTCCACCCTATCAAGTTCTAATGGCTTTTCATTATACAAATAAAATATTGAATGTTTTATTTAACGCATATTTTTGTGAGTAAAAATATCTTATACACAGGAAGTTTCAATCCCTTACCGCTTAGTCAGTTAGACCACCAACGTTCAATCTTGTCAGGTTCCAATGACTCTTCATTATAAAAGAAGATTATAAAATATTAAATATTTTGTTTAACCCATATATTTTTGTGAGTAAAAATATCCTGCACAAGAAGGTTTAATCCTTTACCGCTAGGTCAATTGGACCACCAACGTTCAACCTTGCAAGGTTTCAATGACTTCTCATTATAAAAATAAAATATTGAATATTTTATTTAATGCATATTTTTGTGAGTAAAAACATCCCGCACAGAAAGGTTCGATCCCTTACCGCTTGGTCATTTGGACCACCAAAGTTCAACCTTGGGAGGTTCTAATGGCTTCTCAAATAGAAATAAAATATTGATTATTTTGTTTAACACATATTTTTATGAGTGAAATATCTTGCAGAGGAAAAAGTTCTAAAGAGGACTCCTAGCGTCTACTACTCAACACCGAAAAAAGTTCCAAAGTGAACTCCTAGCGTCCTCTGCTCAACATAGGAAAAAGTTATGAAAAAAGAACTCTTATCAGTTGCCGCTCGACCTAGAGAAAAAGTTCCAAAAAAAAACTTCTAGTGCCTCGACTCGACATAGGAAAGAGTTCTAGAAAAAGAACTTCTATCAATCATCGTTCGACCTAGAGAAAAAGTTCGAGAAAGAACTTCTAATGCCTTCGCTAAACATTGGAAAAAGTTATTAAAAAAAGAACTCTTATCAGTCACCGCTCGGCCTAGAGAAAAGTTCGAAAAAGGACTTCTAGTGTCTTCACTTAACATTGGAAAAAGTTCTAAAAAAAAAACTCCTATCAGTCGTTGCTCGACCTAGAGAAAAAGTTCGAAAAAGAACTTCTAGTGCCTTCGCTCAACATTGGAAAAAGTTATAAAAAAAGAACTCTTATCAATCGCCACTCGGCCTAGAGAAAAAGTTCGAAAAAGAAATTCTAGTGCCTTCGCTCAACATTGGAAAAGGTTTTAAAAAAAGAACTCCTATCAGTCACTGCTCGACCTAGAGAAAAAGTTCTAAAAATAACTTCTAGTTAGCTCAATATGAGAAAAAGTTCTAAAAAAGAAGAATTTCTATCGGTCCCTGCTTGGCCTAGAAAAAATGTTCATATAGAACTTCTAGTGCCTTCGCTCAATATTGGAAAAGGTTCTAAAAAAGAACTCATATCAGTCGCTACTCAGCATATATATAAAACCCCTTCGCATCTGTACTCAGTTGCTTGGGGCTTGGGGAACTTATGTACTATACAGTATGTACCAGATAACGCATGGGAAGTTTATGATTCGTTATGAACAACCGACCGACTCATGATGGAAGCAATCAGTCGATCGGTTATGCGACAACACAATTAGCAGGTAAGGTAGAAAGCATTAATGGTTAATTAATGGTCATATTAAGTACGAATATACGATATTAATGAGTAATTAACAAGTTATGTCACAAAAAAAATATACTATGTTAATGGTTAATCAATGTGTTTGGCTGCCACAAGCTCTATAACTATATGATATATGTTCAGGTAAAATAACCTTGATCTATCCTAATAAGATAAACATTTATTTGAAAAAGATATCTGACTTGAGCGTCAAAGTATCTTTTGGAGGTCAACAACCCATTAGAGTAGATTACATTCTTGGAGATGATTGAACGATCTAAAGATAGCATAATAAGGAAGGACAACCGACCCTCTAACCAATTCAATCAAAACAACTTTTAACATTATCTTGTATACTGTGTTTCTTATTTTCAAGATATGGTGTTATTGTTTTGTTCTTCAAATTAGAGAGAAATATATGTAGTTTTTTTTTTCTCTTAGTAAAACTATATTATTATTTGTTGTCTGTTTTGTTTCTCAGTCACAATAAATTGTCTAGTTCAACAATAAATCTAAAACTATAAAAAACAATGAAAAGCTTAAATACATAGTACGATAGTATTGTCTTCCGAATCCTTTCCATTGATGTTTGAAGTGCATTTGAAAAACAACATCAATATTTTGGACAATGACTAGAACAATATAACTATCCAACCAATAATAAAATAAGCATGCACACAAAGATTAAAATTATGATTATGTTAATTATTAGAAATTTAAACAACTTTGACTCCGTTTTGGTTAGGTTTAAATTTTGTTCATATTATATTTAGATATGTAAACTTTCAAAACTTATATTGTATTTCAATTTAATTTGCAATTTGGACGGTGTTTTAGTTTGATTGGACTTTGACACGTGTTATTTTCATTTTTATTTTTGATTATGTTTGGTTTGGGTAGTTTTTTAAATTAATTTTAAATTGTGTGTTATGATTGAATAATGTTGTATTTAATGATGTTTTAATCTTAAAATGATTGTGGCTCTTAATGTAGTATAATGATAACAATTAATACATTAATTTTTTTACCAAAATGAATATTGATTAATCGTGAATTCAATGATTTTCTAGGGATACTCATGGATTGAAATTAGTGTGTAATTTTATCAATGAAAATTTAGTGATAGGAAAATACCCAAAGTAATTTCTTCTACAGAGTTTTCTGGTGAAAAAGTATGGATGAATGGTAGTTTGTATGAATTACTCACTGCTGATGATCATCTATATTACCTACAAATTTATGTTTTCTACAGAACAAAAATTCATAAAAAATTTATCTACATTAAGATTACCTATAGAACTTGTGTCGTCAATAATTCACGAGTAATTATTTATTACTTATGGAAATTTGTCACAAATAAATGCATTTTTTTAAAAGTACATAATTTTCTTCGAGTTTTCAATACGATTTTAAGGATATTTATGCATAATGAATTTGTTAAAATCTAACACAGATTCATGATGAAAAATTTATCATAAAAAGGTAAAATGTCTCTAAATAAAGTATATTTACCCTTGTTTTCATACGACAATAAAATCATATCTGTTTTTGTTGAAGAAAAATAGATTAAAACTAAAGTGTTAAGTTAAAAAATGATCTCAAAAATTGATATTGTGTCTTGAATTTTGTACTGTGGCTATCACTTTTTAATTAAAATTGTTTTTTTTTCAAATTTATTTTAGTGGAAGACTATTTATCTTCAATAAATTATATATTATAATAATTTTAATTTAAAAAATTTTATATTTATTTTCATAAAATAGTTTTATTAGATTACGCACTTTATCATATAAAAATATTTATTAAGTCGTTTTGTCATTCTCTCAACCATGTTACATGAATTTTCTAAAATATATTACATTCACTCGTTTTAAATGAAACTATAATTGAATTGGTACATTTCAAACATTAGAATTACTGTGAAAAAATTATTCAAATATAAAAACCAAAATTTTTATTTAATTTATATCTTTTCATCCTAGTATAAACTACATAAGTTAAGGTAAGTAAACTAATATTGATATTTGCTACAAATGATAAGTTAAGATGTGTTTTTCAAGTTATTACTCACCATGAATGATACAAAACCAATTACACTTTTAAATTAATTAACAAAGTCTTCGTAAACAACACAACACAAACAAAACAATCCAATCAAAACATGGCATCCTCTCGCCTCAACTTTCAAACTTCATTTTTTTAACAAGAGTTGTGTATTTTGTCTCAATAAAAAAAAAAACTAACATCATAAAACAACATACAATGAAAATAATCCACCAAGAAAAAAAATGACAAAAAAAAGCCAAATGCATTATAATATTAGGAAAATAAAAGCGAAACAAAAATTACAATTAGAAGTTTGATAAATTATATTTGAAATTAATAAAAAGGAAAAGAAAAATCAGTCTCAATAAAACGTCTAAATCTCAAAGAATATATTTCAAATAAAGTAGTTGTTGATAATATTGATGATAACTTTAAGATATGAACCTATAGAAAATGTTGACCATACTCTATATGTCTTTAACAACAAATATGTAAAATGATATATAAAAAATCTAACATAAAATAATAAACGTGCGAACTTAGACATTGATTTGTATTAATATGGAACTAGTTAAAAGAAATACTTTCTATGTCATATTTTGTTTTGATGATATACCATATAAGTTGAATTCGTGTTGACAAACCTGATGAATATTGTAAATAACTTGTGGCGAAGTCTTCTTCATTAATTAAGTAATATTACCATATGTTAATTTTGAAAGAGTTACACAATAATGATTTTAGTTAAATTTAGCATTAAAAGTATCATATTAGAAATGTGATTAAATTACAACATATAAATAAATTAGTGTTGTTAAAACAGGTCACCCGGTCTGACTTAGTCCGACTTAGTATGAATTTGTCATTTAATGAGTTAACCCAATTCGGCTCATTTATTATCGACTTAGGAAAATTTGAACTTGACTCGACCCATCACGAGTTAATGGATTAAACAAATTGACTCACTAGCTCACTTAATTACAGTTTTTTCAATAAACAAATTAAAAACTTTTATTGTAATTGAAATCTAAATAAATTTCACTGCCAAAATGATGTTAAACCCAAAGACAATTTAAAATTAAAAAAAAGCACAATACAATCCACATATAATGAGTGAGATAATATTTTATAGAGTTTCATGAGATAATAAATTAATAAAATAAATTTTGATGAGTTGGTGAGTCAATCCAACTCATAACATATTTAACATGAATGAACCGAATTCAAAATTGACTTACATAAAAAAATATTTATAAATTATTATGAAATCAGAAAAGATGTATTTCTATATTTTACCAACTTTGTTAAAATATATAGTTTACCAAGTTTTTTTGTTCACTCTTCTATTATAGTTTTCTTGTTGTACTCCACCTATTATGATACATGTCTGTAGTAATATCAAGTGACAAACAAACCTTGTATAATAAAGAATATTTATATTTAGATGAACCTTACAAAAAAGGGTGAAATATTTTAAATGGATTAGACATTTCTTACCATTTGAATGTTAGATAAAAAAAATTATATTTATTTTTACACTAAATAACATGGTAAATGATTTTGAACAATGAAAGTATATTTCAAACATGTGCAACGTGTATATGTTTATTTTTTTTTATAACAAAGAATGAAGTTATAATTATAAAAATTATGTTTACAAAAATTTTTACTTATTTTGCAGATATTTTTTTGTTATAAATAGTTATTATAGTTTAAAAAAATATTAAACGGAATAAAAATTTAAATATTAGTTAAAGAATAAAAGTAGTTAATTGTTATTTTAATTTTAAAAGAATTCTTGTTAACGAATAAAATTACCAAACAAATGTATAAAAAAGTTTGAATCCTTTTATATAATAATACTAAAAACACAAACACCACGTTCATATATGTTCAATTTTATCTCATGATAATAAAAGATAAAAATATAATTTTTATGTTAAATTTATTTGAAAATGTAAAAATAGAAAATAGTTATAAAATAAATAATGAATTGTAAAAAAAATATAAAAATAAAAATAAGTGTGAAATAACTATTTTTTATAATTTTATTATAAGTAGGTAATTTTTTATAAAGTGGTTATTGAATTAAAAGAGATAAAATAATAAAATCATTTAAATTAATAAAGATAAATTTAATAGTAAAATGCATCCATGATTATAAATAGTTATAGAAAAATATTTTTTAGAATAACAGTTATAAATGATACATAATATTGTTTAAGACGAGTATATTAGGGCAGAAAATGATTTTGAATTAATAGGAGTAGAGGGTGATTTTGAGTGTGGTGATTTTAATTTCTTTCTTGGGCATTCAAACAGAGATAAGGAAAAGTGAGAAATGGAGTATAAATTAAGATGAGAGAGAATTGTGATTTAAAAGATTTATAAAATATTTAAATTATTCCTCCAGAGAGAGAGAGAGAGGATAGTACATGGATATATACGGATGTGTTTGGGGTGATAATAATATATTTGGTTTGGGTTTGGAAAACCAAAACCTATCCGACAATCTTCTCCTTCGCCCTTTTCCCATGCCTTTCTATAATCACCCACTCCTACATTATAACTTAATTAATGTTTATTAGAAGGGAGGAAGATGAGGGGAAAGTGAGGGAGAGTGCAGATGTTGTTTAAAAGGAATGGAAATGTGAGTGAGTGAGAGTGAATGTGTAGGAAAATAGAATAGGCCGTTATAGGATGATATGGTGGTGGGGTGGCAGGTATAGAATACAGCCTGGACTGACACAAAAGCAGTAATGATTCGCCTTCTGATTCGGCTATCAATCTTGTCGTTTTTTCCACCTCACCCAACTCACTGTTTTCCCCCCACAACAGGACGAAACTTCAAAATCCCACACCAAATGCTCTACAGCCTGGACTGCTCAGTCAAACTCCCAAACCATTCATTATTAACTCCTAAAACCCTTTTTTCAAAAATTTAATTCACAAAAATATAATTATATTATTAATAATAATCTCTTC
Source organism: Vigna umbellata (assembly GCF_029865625.1). Classification (NCBI taxonomy): domain Eukaryota; kingdom Viridiplantae; phylum Streptophyta; class Magnoliopsida; order Fabales; family Fabaceae; genus Vigna; species Vigna umbellata. Next base: position 14,069,152 of record NC_142174.1, on the reverse strand, counting down.
TCCCCACGAGGCAGAGGGGTGGAGGCTATAATTAAGTGGAGCGTTGAGTCTGTTTATGTTTTCATTCTTATTTCATGAGAGGAAAAAATAGGTCACTTAGTTGTGTAAATGGGAGCAGCTCAGAAGCAGACGCGTGTCCCATGACAGCTGTATCCCAAATCCCAAGCCAACCGCTTCCCTGGAAGAAGCGGTACCGATTGCCCATAACGCTCGCTGACAACTCCAAAACCTAACTTGCCAAACCGGTGTCCTTTCACCCTCTCCCTCTCACATATAAGGAATTGGAGGAGGCAAATACTCCACGCCACAGGAGCCTCTCCTTCGTCTCTCTCCTTCTTGTTCCTCACGACCAAAACATATTTATGAACCCAGGCGTTGTTGTGTCCAGAAAGGACATGGACCGGATCAAAGGCCCGTGGAGCCCCGAGGAGGACGATGCTCTGCAGAACCTGGTGGAGAAGCACGGGCCCAGGAACTGGTCCCTCATCAGTAAGTCCATCCCTGGCCGCTCCGGCAAGTCCTGCAGGCTTCGCTGGTGCAATCAGCTCTCCCCTCAGGTCGAGCACCGGGCCTTCACGCCCGAAGAAGACGACACCATAGTCAGGGCCCATGCTCGCTTCGGGAACAAATGGGCCACCATAGCCCGCTTGCTCCAGGGCAGAACCGACAACGCAATCAAGAACCACTGGAACTCCACCCTGAAGCGCAAGTGCACCTCATCCTTCGTGGACGACCACCTTCCACCGCTTAAGAGGTCCGTCAGTGCCGGTGCGGCCATCCCGGCCATCCCCGTCTCCACGGGACTCTACATCAACCCTCCCACACCCGGTAGCCCCTCCGGATCCGATGTGAGCGAGTCCAGCGTGCCGGTTGCATCCCCCTCACATGTCTTCCGTCCTGTGCCTAGGACTGCTGCGGTTTTACCGCCAGTAGAAACCACCTCCTCCTCCAATGACCCTCCCACTTCCCTTTCCCTGTCCCTTCCCGGTGTTGACTCTTCTGAGGTCTCAAATCGGGTAACCGAGTCAGCCCACCCTGTACCACCGCCACAGCCGTCGACCACCATCCCTTTGCTGCCAATGATGACTGCTGTTGTGCCCCAGTTGAAGCCACCGGGATTGGGGGCTTTCAATCTAAGTGCAGAGTTTTTAGGGGTGATGCAGGAAATGATAAGGAATGAGGTGAGGAGTTATATGGAGCGGCAGAATCCGAATGGGATGTGTTTTCAGGCAGCCGATGATGGGTTTAGGAATGCTTCCGTCAAGCGAATTGGGATTAGCAGGGTGGACTCGTAAATATGATCAGAGCATAGTTGGGATGAGAGAAAATGCTGGTTTGCTCCTCTCCAAATGGGAAAAAAAGAAGCAGCTTTTAATTTTTTATCCTGTCTTTTTTTATCATCAAAGTTTCTAGGAAATAATTTTGGTCAATGTACAGTAAGAGAACTCGATCCATAAGCGGAAGCAGCGAAGATGCGGAGATACATAGATTCTAAACGAGTCTGAGAAATTTCTGTAACTGTTTTTATCTTCTCTTGGTCCTGTTCTCCAGTGAAACAAAAACAAAAAAACAATCTTAGAATAAACAAAATCCTTCAAATCTATTTCCTTGCTTGTGGAACATAAATTTCAATCTGGGTTGGTTTTGGATTAAAACAAGTTAGGCATAAGGGAGTTTTGGAAAACTTGAGTTGCCGAACTTTGAAGTAGTTAAATTAGTTTAGCGAGGGGAATATTACTGAATCGATGCTGGTTTCGGTCTTAGTGTAGTTTCTGTGTCGGGACCTAAAATAGACAGATAAAATTTTATGGTTTTTATGTATGCATGAGTTGGGGCTTTATTGGTTGAATTGAAAGAGCAAATTTGAACAAATATATAAAACTGGGAGAAGACAAGAATAGTGAGAAATCCATTGGCATGCTGATTAAGTTAAAAAGTGATGATCTCAAAGGAACAGTTTAGTAGAGCGTGGCCCCCATGTGTTCTGAGAGATAAGAACGAGTAGCTGGTACAGTACATACATAGAACAGAAGAAGCTGAGAAGAAATGTTGAATCGTTCAACTCCGCCATGAAATTGATTATTGCTTTGAAATGTAATGCATTAGTTGAAAGAGGGGTTATAGAATTGCAGAAAAAGATAATTTAATAAGCGATGATGCGTTAATGCATTTCGTTATAACGGTTTCAAAGAATGTAAAAGCTGAACCGGTATATCCACACTATATTCCTGGTATAAACAATTCCTCACCTGATTCTAAGCCACTACTTTCTTTCATTTCTATTATTATATTTTCGTATCAATGACATCGATAGCCAATTTAAGCCATCATATATTTTTCTCCTCTATGGCACGACTCTAATAATTCAATATGACTTTATTTTCCATTTTTCTATTATTATACAAGTAATAAATGATAAAGTATATAAAAATAAAAGTATTAATAATAATAAAAAAATTCCTGAAGAACAATTCTTGTATCTCATGCTTCTTTTGCTTTTTTTTTTTCTTTTGAGCATTAGTTTAAAATGGGTATATTCAATTTTATTGTTCACCCGTCAAAATTGATCTTGATAAAGGAGAAGATTGACGTTGACTCTACCAACGGTGAGCAAAGAATAATGTGCCTGATATAACCATTGGTAGTTTAGCTGGCAACTAACGGATTAACAGATAAAATATCTGATTTTCAACGTTGTTGCGGTGGCAGTTAATTAACCACTAAGCTAAAGTTTTGCTTTCCATGATGACAGAAAAATAGCAGAATTCTTATTTAAAGTAAAAAATTTAATATAAAAATGTGATTTATAAAAATGAAATATTTTAAATTAGGTTATAAATATGGCCTGTGAAAACTGCTTTGATTATTATGTGGAGGTAGGTCCATGCTCTGATTACGTTTACAGCAGGCAATTAATGAAGCCAAAATATAGCAGTGGAGACATTATATTACAGGTCTGTAGAACGATTACTTTGAAACGGAAGAAAACTGAATTAGGAATTGGTTTATAGATTTTCGTAATAATTAGGTAAGTGTCCTAGATTCGTCGATGATGTTGGCAATAGTCCAAAATGCTGGCCAGTTGATAAAGAGGTAGACCAACATCTAAACCATGGTTTGTGTGAAAAGATAAAAAATAAAAAATAAAACTAATTATGCGTAGCGTTATGTAACGAACCACTTTCGGTAAGTAGTGGAATTTTGCTCATCATTTACAGTACAATAATAATATCTAAAGCCTATCAAAATTCAATGGATCAGAGACACTGCATAGGAACTTATCATCGCCGTTTTCAAATGTCTCTCTAATGCAATTTTATATCCAATAATAAAATTTCGATTTTTCACGTCAGGAAATGATTAACTTGGATGCAAATGATTAAATATTTCTTCGTTGATGTTCACCTGCCGAAATCATGGACAGGAGATTTCTTTTTTTTTAGTTGGATTAAGACACAAGCCAAGAAGAATTAGTTATATGTTTAGTTTAGATCTGAAATAAACCAAATTAATAAAATCTCCTCTCCTCTCTCTTTTTGTTGTTGTTGAAGTGTTAGTATTGCGATATGGTATATGATTATTCAAATTAATTGATAACATTTTGGCAAGTATACCAAATCGTTCCAAGTAATATAGAGTAAGTTCAAAGTATCGTTCTCCCAAGGGACTTGTGCAACACAGAACAATTCTTCCTTTTATAACTCAATTAGACATCAAAGTGTACAAAAAAACACAATAAAATCTTTTTGGTATTTTTATCAAACAGTTGGTGTGCAAGGAATTATATTTAAAAGAAACTTCGTTGGAATTGGGTTTCATGAATAATATGAATATAAAACTATGTTCAATATTTCATTACTTCATTCAAACATTCACATCAAGGCATACTAGTCCTAATCCTTTAGCAACTAGTTCTAAATTAATATATTAAAATGTTAATCCCTTAGTCAATTTAATATACAATTTGCATTAAGTCCGATGTTAGGAATGATCAAGTTATTGAGTCTATTCCTAGATCCCAAATCACTTAAGTGCTCTATCTACGTCCATGTTCAAAGTTACTTTCCAGTAATCAGAAACATTCAAATAACATTATATTTCCATACAATGATAGTAAATTCAAGAAAGAGCATATGAACGAAGAACAATATATTGAACAGGAAAATTACATCAGAGTAAGTTCATTACATCCAATTCCAACGAAAGAAAAACTACTCCTAGTCATCTAAACGTACACATTTGAAGCAATCCCTTGCAAAAAATGGTGTCTTGATGCCTTGAAGTAGTCTCCGGAAGTTCCTGAGATGTTTTCGTTTCTTCCTTTTGTCTGGAACTTCTTTTTTGAAGAACCTGTTTCTGTCGCTCTGTCACGTCTTTTAAAGGCACTTAAATTCATTAATTCGCTTAGCGCACATGTATTGGTGCGCTATGCGAATTTTGTGTAACCGCTGCCTCTCAACTGATGTTATTCGCACAGCGCACAAGTAATGGTGCGCTATGCGAATTTCCATTTCCTGGCAGTGCGAATTTTGGCTTTCGCTTTGCGAAAATTGGCGGAAAGAATCTAAATAATACATCATTCCCTGTACAATATTTTACATAACAATCTACTACCTATTACAACTTTTCAATGAGGAACAACATGAATAATTACAAGATTGAGTTCATTTATAAGTATAAAAACAACTCTTTTTCACACTTATCATTAATCAATATCGTTTCTCTTTCTGTATTTTCTTTCGTGTTACTTCTACAATATTGTGTTGTGTTACTTCAGTTAAAAATAATTAATGTTTTTAATCAATTGACTATAATATCGTACGAGTTTATTATTTTTTAGATATTAAATGTATTAACTAGTGGAATAAATGGTTTCGATGGCAACTGGTATATTTTTCGAATAAAGATAAAAGAGAAAGTATACACATTATTTGCTCAGGTAAATGAACGCTATTATTGCAATTATGATACATAGAGAATAAAAAATAGATATGGCGAAAATAATATCAATGGTTTATAAGCTTAAACTCCCCAATTTTTTTTTCTATACCTTATATTAAATGGAGAATTTATGTTCATAGAGTGTAATTGTATATGAGTCTGGTAATTTTAATAACAAACTCGTCATGTTAGTTTTGATAGTTTTGAGATAAAATTATCACATTGATTTAATAAAATAATTAGCGGGACAACTAAAGTCACCTCAACTGGTATATCCCGTGTGATTAAGAATATTTGCAAGAATTAGCATCCATTAATCTGATAATTACGATTAAGAGATGATTGTGGCATAATTAGGTCGATAATAAGTAAAACTCCGTTATAGTTTAAATAAATAAGGGAACTATGTGTGGTGTTACAATCATTAATTGTTACATTTAATACCAGTGTGACTAGACCCTATCTGACATAAGAATCAAAGTACATTTTGCAAGTTTATTCGAGCGGTTGTAGATCGAGTGAAGATTGCATCAAATCAAACGAAATAGAGGAAGTTAATAACTATATCAATTCAAAGTTAATAGTACTATATCAATCCATTAGAAAAAAATTTGGTACCATCGTAAGATCAAATGAGCACTTATAAACTCATTCAGTGACTACAAAAAATATGACAAGCAACGTTGTGGTAGAAGAAGCTTTGAATGACTAACTGGACCCAAGGGAAATGATAAGGAACCTACATAAGTGAATGAATGAAATACAAAGCAAATATAAGCATGAGTTAAAGTCTTTGCATGCAAAAAACACAACCATGTGATAGAGTCAGCATATTAAAATTCTTGTGCCCTTTACCCAGACACAATCCAAACCGACGAAGCAACTGTATGATGAACCTAACCGCATGAAAGTAGCAAAAGCCACCAAGGATCATAACCCATCAAGATTGTGATGGTCAAACGCGGTAAAAGAACTCTCTTTCAAAGGCGTGGTCACCTAGAAGTTGTTCACTTGTAAAGGAAAGTGAAGATTCAGTCGACGTAGGGAATAAGTCTACTAACGAAGTCATAATAAAAGTAGAAGCAAAACCCTTGTCATAAACAATGTAAACACTAAAAAATCTTTTGGAATTAGTGACACAATTTTATTTTGCTCATAACATTTTGGAAAACTTTTGTATACAACCAAAGATACATTTTTTTTTTTGCAAAACTCTCTATGACAACTATGAAATATTGACATCATGTTTGACAAGTTAGCTGCAAAATGATTATTATTATTTCTCTTAAGTTCTTTATATGCCTTTAACATTTCATGAAAAGATCGTAGGGCTTGTGTACTGTATATGGTTGAGTACTCCACGACCACATTAGTGTTGGTCTTGTCCTAACGATAAGACACATAACACAACCGAATATGTTCTAAATGCTTACACTTAAACATGTCCAATTTGCATGATAACTACCAATAAGCGATCCGATTGATTACTTGCCCCTCAACTATAACTAATGGTGTCTTGACTATAGTGTGATTTAGCATAATATGATCAAATATTGACTCAGACAAGATAATTGGGCCACTAAACCTAAGCCTTGACCCATCTAGGTAAGAGTCCACAAACGTAAAAGATTATATTATAAATAACAAAAGCAGGAGATATTTTATTTACATTCTCATTAATTGCACACTTTGTGCTTTGTTAATATTTGAGTCTCATTTGAATGTGAGTGTATCTTCTATAAATACAATTATTCTATTTCTTGCTGAAAAGAGTATAGAGAAGGAGGAAGAAGAACACTTTTGAGTTCCAAGTTTGTAGAATTAAAATATTTGCATGATAAATCTTTAACTCTGTAAAAACATTTTAAAATCTTTCTTTCAAATTATATTTTATGTATTAAAAAAAATCGTTTCGAAAAGTTCGTTCTGGAATGTATTATTTATGTTGAGTTTGTTTTTAAAATTCTGTTCTATTATTTTTATTTCGGAAATCATTTTTCAAAAATTTCTCTTGTTTTGGCACATTGCGGGAGTGCTGTTCTAAACTATGGGGTGCAGAAAGATAGATCTGTTTCGGTTTGTTTCTTTTGAGCAGTGCTTGCCTGTATTGTAAGAGAAGACCTATATGGGAACAATATAAATATAAAAAACCCTATTTGAGGCCCAACGTTATTTTACAAAACAGGCTAACGTATGTTGTTTCTTGATTATACACATTTACAAAAATCTGAGACACATCTTAACTATTTTTTTCAAATATTATTCACATCGTTGTTGATGTGAACGGATGAAACGACATGAGAAAATTTGAGATTTTCTAAAATAATTACTTACGTAACATATTTTTCAAATGTTTTAAGAAAATGCATTCATATAGTCTGTGCATCTCAGATTATAAACATCATTAGTTTTTGTTCTTTATGTAGGGTCAAGCAATTTCCATCAATACACTTTCACAGTTTCCTCCTATGTGGTTTGAGTAAGCATATCTTTGTCATACGTCTTAATCCTTGTCCTAAATTGATTTAGAGTACCTGTCAAAAGTATTTCGATGTTTAAGTGAGTAAATAGTCCGTATGAAGTCAGAACAAAGTCTTAAATTCACAATAAATGCGATGACTTACCTCTTATCTTTGACCTTTATTTATAGTTTTTGAGATGAGTCAAATATTAGTAGAATGTTAATTGATACTTACTCTTAGTTGTGATTCTTGATGTTCCTTAAAAAGTGTTTTACGGCTAAGATTGGTTGTTCGGTTGTCACACATGCTAAACCGGATAACCTTTTTATTATCTTTGCTCGGGATTGGGTGACATAAAGGGTCGTCCACTATTGTTTTGGTCAAGACCGTTCGACCAGAGAGACATACGGTATAATTTTATAATTATTTTTGTGGTATTCTTATATGAATAATTTAATAATAATAATAATAATAAAAATAAAATAAACCGTATTCGAGCTCTTTAGTTGAAGCAAGTTGTTCAGGAAAAATAAATGTAACTTTCGGTGAAGAAAAGGCAGATTCGTAAAGGCTAGGCCCTTTCCTTTAATTTGTGAAATACGATTGAGACCACGAATGAGGATTCTGCTTGTCCCGAAATTGGATACACCATTTTGTCGTCCATCAATTGTCGCAAAAGAAATTCAATAAATAACCACACAAACTATTAATTGAAAACAATTTAAATTAATTTGTCTAATTCGACTAACAACATCAAAAAACAACTGAGATATTTTTATAATTTAATTCGCTTGATGGATTTAATTTTACTAGATAAATGAACTATGTCTCAAAAATAATATCTTTAGTCTAGTTGTTTGAATTAAAAGGGATTAAAATGTTTGCCTAAATGTACACAGGTAAATAAAGTATTTACAAATATTACTTGATTAATTATATGTATATAATGCGTTTAATTGGTAAGTTATAAATAACTGAGTTTAATGACAAATATGTGACCTGTTTTTAATAATATGTTGTGAATGAGAATGTGTAATATTAGTTTAATGTTCACGAATGTCAATAATTACTAAAAAGTTACAATTAAAATGTAGTAGATATCCAATACAAATATTCTAAAGTGTAGAATTGGCTAGTTGCACTATTCTATTTGATGTAATTGATAATCCTTTAATCATGTTGACAAAAGATCTATATAAATATAAATATATGTATCTAGACTTTTGTGTGTGTATATATATTTAACTAACTATTTGTCTCAATGTTGTCAGAACTTTACTTTTTTTTTTTTAATTATGAAACGATTTTATTTATACCCATATAGCAGTAATTAGGAAATATTGTATTAAAAGGACGAACTCATTTATCGTAAGTGGATGAAATATCTCAATTGATTTTTAACACGCGCATCACAAAACAGATTATTCTGTTTCATTAATCTTACGGTTTCTGAAAAATGCAGTAAATTAACGTTTGGATCTGTATCAGAAGAAGATTAAAAAAATTGTAATAAAAAAATAAAAAAATAGATTTTAAGTTTAATTTAATTTCACAAAATTAATTTATAAAATAAAATTTGTATCAATTTATATATTATAAATTAATCTTATTATGTTGAAAAGAAAATATAAATAAAAAATTTAAAGAATTGATAATGATTAAATATTAAAAGGCAGGAGAACCAGTGAAATATGATCTTAAAACTTGGCATCCACGTGAGAAAAATAATAGAGAATCTTGTAATCTTTTTGATTGTTAGGGGAATGTGAACCCAAGTACAAATACTCAGTTTACTAGTCGCTAATGACCCTTCCACATTGATTCCACCGTTACTTTTGCATCTGCTACTCACTTTTCCACCCTTAACATATTCAAACATTTGCACTCAAATCTTGGAACCAAAGATCCTCTTTGTTTCCCAACCAAATAGAAATATTCTCTACTCACATTTTACACTGTCAAAGGTTTAAGTCTCCTCACCTTAAATAAAAAAATACATCATTAAACTTCTTTAACATCTTTTAATATTATATAAAGTATATTGACTTACACAACATCAATTTTATTTTATTCAATAAAAATATTTTACAGTGATTGTTTCTCTTATTTAATGAGTGCTTGTTGATATTTGAAATAGTGAAATATTCAGCCGAGACTCTATATTTTATTTTTCTTCTTTTCCCATATCTTTAGGAATGTCCATGAATAGTGATTCATTTTGTATTCAGAAACTCTTCATCCACCCAAACATCCCTTAACGGGTCCCACCCGAACAAAGCCCTCCACCGCTCATTAACTTCAAAAGCAAACACCATTGGTTTGGCTCGGTCGTTCAAGATGCCAAAGGTAATATTTTGTGTCCCCCCACGTCTCTTTATTTGGGTATAAACACTCATGCCACTTACAAAGAGTTTTGAAGCCAACGATTCAGCCAAACACAAGAACAATAATGATGAGACTCTCTATTTCACTTATGGTAGTTCTCACAGTGTTGGTCGTCACAATGCCAACCCTTGTAAATTGTAGAGTCCTTCCATCACAACAAAACCTCACTCATCATCATAAACCTATCAAGGATCAACCACAGTTTACGCTTTCACTCACCAAAGACAAACCCAACACTCACGATAATATAAGAACCCGTCTTTTGATTGAGACTCAAGTCAACACCATGTCTTCAGGGCCAAGCACGAGAGGTTCGGGTCATTAATCATGATCGTCGGCGTCAATTAATTTCTCTACCCGGTTATGTAATAGATATCAGTTGTATATATTTGAAAATTTGTGTAAACTTTGTTAATATCATATTTAGATGTTCGTGTATATTTTCTCAACAAAAATACGAAATTTCATGTTAAGAAGTAGATTTTTAAAGTATAACTTAATTTCATAAAACTTGTTTGTAAAACGAGGATCTTCGCCAGACATCTTTCTGTTGCTTCTGAGCATCGCGTCCTTCTTCTTCTATCTCCAGCCAACCCTGCAGAAGACACTGACGCTCAAATCAGAAATTTTCTATTTATAATTTAATAGTGAGTAAAACGTGAGTTTATCTCGAATCATAAACCCTTATTTATAGAGTTTAAAGGAATCTGATTAATTAATTTACCTGTTGATGGTCATTAATGCAAACATTAACTGTTTAACAGTAATTGTTAGTTGTTATGACATTTATTTGTGCATTAACTCTGCTCAACGGTTGTACGACCAAGATTTGCACGTTGACCTTTTGGTTTTTTAGGATCGAATGTCATCTTAACTTATGAATAGTGTTTGAGTACAAAGTAATGTAGAGACTCTCTTACACCTTTACAGTTCGGTCGATAATGAGTCTATAATAACACATTTATTTATATATTAACGAGAAACTAAGATGTAAATTTATCAAGTGATTTGTACGTGCCTCGTACCAAAATGCATGTAAGTATGCAATTTATGTGAATGATAATTTTTAGTTTAATTAATCATTTTGAAATATTTTACATACACAACCAGTATACAAATTTTCAGTAAATACGAAAATATCGTACTAGTATTCCAGTGCATATATTTATGTTAATCTGATTAAGTATATATACTATACTTGACTAATTCAATAAAATTAGAGTTATCATTACTATTATAGTATAAATTAATAGGACAAGACTTAGGTGTCCTCCATTGGGAGTCGCTTTTGTGAAGCCCATTCAAAGCATGCCTACGAAAACGGTGGTTTGATGTTTGAAGGCCCATGGTTTCATCTTCGAGCTGTCGATATCATATAATATTGTTGTGTCACTATCTATCTACATTCACTATTTTCATTGTCCTTTCTACCCTTACACTCTCTGTTAACACGTATATAGCATTCACCACCCGATTCTGTGTTCGGTTTGGTAGAGAAAAATAGCGGAATGACGACGATGGCGGAATTGACGACGACGAAGCCCAGCCGGAGCGACGAGATTTTGGATACGGAAGAGCAATTGAGGATCGCTTACGAGATCAAAGCCCATTTCGATGCCTTGCAACCCGACCGACCCGTCAAACCCAACAGAAGCGAACCCGGATCGCCACGCGCCGTTAACCACTCCCTCTCTAAGAACGATATTCCGGAGCTTCATAAATTTCAATCTCTTCAATCTAGCTCTCATGTATCTAACCTCTCTCTCTCTCAACCAATTATCAGAGAATAAGAAGAGTTTTTGGTGTGTTTTTCTGATAACTGCTAAAATTGACAGGATACAATTTCAACAGAGGGGGTGGTGAACGCACAGGACGAGTTTGTGGAGACGCAGTACTATAATGAATTGGCGTCCATTGACAAACAGCATCACACGGTTCGTGAACAATCCCTTTCTGGATCCACAATTAATTAAATCAAACTGCTGAAGCATCTGAGTTTTATTTTTGTGACCTTTTTGAAAAATTTCATGCGATTCAGTTTCTTGAATTTTTTCTTTTCGTTGTTGAACAGACGGGGAGTGGATTCATAAATGTTGTAACAGAAGGAGAGGAAAGTGGGTATAAGATTGAATTGCCCGATGGCCATGTTAATGCAGTTGAAACAGAAATCCAACCCAGAGGATATAAAAGCAACCCTGCCACCAACGACTGGGTTCCTAGCAGTGATGATTATCAGGTAGAGAGAAATAGTGTTTATTATATACACACGTAATATGTATTATGTATGTATGATGTTGAATTGAATAAATAACCTCCTGATGTTCTTTTCATATTGTAAGTTGTGACAGGTTTTCGTGTCCTCAAAGCCAAGTAGAAGCGAGTGCTCCTGATCTGCCATTGCTAGGTGAAAATGGTGTATTTTCTACCGGCTTTTTCTTATTATATATGTCTATTTCTTTATAAGAGATGAGGTGTGGTGGTACAACTGTTGCTGTATGAGAGAAATATCACTCATGATTAAAGATTATGAAAATAATTGAAGTAGTTCAAGTGCACTCTAAGTCTACTTGCTAGTTCAAGTAGACAATCAGTCTAATTGCATCCATGACATTTGTTCTTATACTTGAATACGCATTTAAATTTTACTCTCAAGTTCCTTTTATGGAAAGTACACACATACTAATTATACTCGCATTCTGGATATTTTTCGAAATGAGTAAATACACACCAATGCGTAATTCAACGCGATAATGTGATTGTACATTAATGAACAATCAAGGGAAAAATCAGAATATCTTGCTAATGATTGGACGCGTTTTGCATTTGGCCTCCAATGGAATGGCCTTGGGCACCAGAGTTCCCCGTCCTTCGGTCATGTCAACTTCCTCTTCTCCGATCCTTTCCCATTCAAAGCATTGAATCAACGAACCCAAAATCAAGTTCAAAGTTTTTTGTGCCATGGCTGCACCGGGACACGCTCTCCTCCCCAACCCAAAAGGCATTAGCTTGTTTGCGTCTATGGGACCATCCTCAAACCTCTCCGGCTTGAAGCTTGTTGGGTCAACCCACAGCTCCGGATCCCTATGTATGGTCCATGCATTCACCATTAACATGGTCTTACCTGGTACATCATACCCTCCCACCGTGCAATCTTCGTAGGAGAAATGAGGCAATAGCATTGGCGCTGGAGGATGCAATCGCAGAGTCTCAGTGATTATATTCTGAAGGTACTGCAATTTGCTTACATCCTCTTCCTTCATCAAACACTCTTCTCCAATCAGGGTGTCCAATTCAATCCTTGCTTTTTCCAACACTTCCGGATTGTTCAACAAATTCGACATGGCCCACTCTAATGCTATAGCGGAAGTCTCTGTTCCAGCCACAATCAACACCTGCAAAAAAGACTCTATAAACTACGAATTCTGCAAAAATTAAGAGTTAGGAAAGTACCATTACAAGGCCTTTGATAATTTGGTCGGTGTAATACTCAGGCTGTGACTCTTGTAAATGCAGCATACGTCCTATCATGGTGTTTGAGTCTTGATCTTTGTTCCGATGTTCGTCAACGAGTCCTTGAAACAGGGCGTCCATCTTCTCTCCAACTTTTCGTAACTTCGTGTGGCTACGGTTAAAATCGAACCATCTGAAGACAGGCACAAAATCTCCGAGGTGCGATCCCAACCCGAACTGAGCCATCTCATTCATGAGGTCTCTGAACTTCTTAGCCTCCTCGGCGTTGGTCCCCTCGTATTCGGAGCCGTAGTAGCGTTTTCCACACACCATTCTCATGATTGTGTTGAATGTGAGATCCGCGAACATGGACCTTAACTCCACTCTCGTGAACACTTCTTTGTTGGAGGCTCGAGCCAGATTTTGGAGCAGCTTCAGAGTCTCGTCGATTCGGATTCCCGAAAAGGAATTAAGACGTTGAGATGAGAGGATCTCGAGGGAGCTGATACGTCGCAGGTTCCGCCAGTGGTCGCCGTAGGATGCTGCTAAAAGAATGGTGTTGTCGTAGCCGAGGAACTTGGTCTTGATGGAAGGGAAACGATTCGCGAATATGATGTCGTTTGTGGTGAAACATTCTTCGGCGGCGGATGCAGATGAAACGACGAGGACCGGCTGTGAGCCGAACCGGAAAGAGAAAATAGGTCCGTATTTTTGTGATAGGACGTGGAAGGTGCGGTGTACCGGCTGTTTCAGCTGGTGAAGGTTGCCTATTACCGGAAGAGAAGGTGGACTTGGTGGTGGGTTTTTTTGTCTTTTTCTGGAGAATAGTAATTTTATGCTTAAGAAGAAGATAAAAAGGAAGGAAATAATCTTGATAAGGTGCTCTTCCATGACCCCCGGCTTCTTTAGCAGAGTCTCTATCAGTATCTGTGTGTATATATGCATATATAATTATATCCTTTATTTAATTATTTTAATAATAAAGAAAATGAAAGGTCGGGAAGATATAAATGGAAGGAAAATGGTATGAGGACAACCATTTTTTGCCAACAATTTGACAACTCGAGGTGGTGTTTTTGCATTGGCCAAATTTAATAAAAAGAAAATGGAAAATGTTATTTGGACAACAAAAGTTTGACACAATTTTGACAATGGCGACGTGGCAGCTGTGCATTGGCTCAGTGAATTGAAAACAAACCAGAAAAAACCCAAAATACCCCTCACCCCGGTTCACTGAGCCAATGCACAGCTGCCACGTCGCCGTTGTCAAAATTGTGTCAAACTTTTGTTGTCCAAATAACATTTTCCAAAGAAAATAGAGAGAAGTTATCATACTAAGGGTAAAATTGGAAGAAAAGTTTACAAGTTTAACATTTTTGGTTTCGCGGTTTTCGTTTTCATTTTTTCGCTCTCACCTCTACACTTCTTTCATCCCTTTTATCTTCTCTCTCGATCTAACCTCTATCTTATCTGTCGTTCTAACCCTATTCTTGTATCTTTTTTCTGATTCGAAGTCTGGTGGCGGTGTGGGTGTCATGAATTTAATTCTTTTTACGTTGTGTGTGTTATAATGAATAAAGGTGTTATATTGAAAAAAGAACGCAGAATATTAATAAGTATTTAAAATGACAATGGTTTCAGAAATGAATATAAGTTGTGGAATTTGTTGACCAAAAAACCATACAAGTGAATTTAAGGGTCATTAATGGTTGGGAGGTTATGTTTGGTGACCCCAAGAAGTGGGGAAGAAGCCATTCTTACTGAGGGGACCAAGTTGGACAAGTGCAGAGCTAATCTGTAGAAAAAACATTGTCGTAATCGTTTACAGTGGCCTCGTAAACGATTACACGAGAGAAATCATTGTTTTGTACAGAAAGTTGAGCTGAAGTAGTCAGTCGTGGTGTCCTGGGTGATCATTGGCAAAAACTGTTAATTTAAAGCATAAGTCCACTTGTATTTACTTGGTGTTGGTGTTTGACTGGTGGTAGAGGGTGGTAGGTGATGGGAGGTGACCCCAAGAAGTGGGGAAGAAGTCATTCTTACTGAAGGGACCAGTTGGAGAAGTGCATGGCTAATCTACAGAAAAAACACTGTGGCAATAGTTTATAGTGGTCTGGTAAACGATTACACGAGAGAAATCACTGTTTTGTACAGAAAGTTGAACTGAAGTAGTCAGCTGTGGTGTCATGGGTGATCATTGGCAAAAATTGTTACTTTCAGGCACAAGTCCACTTGTATTGACTTGGTATTGGTGTTTCAGTGGTGGTAGAGAGTGGTAAGTGATGGGAGGTGACCCCAAGAAGTGGAGAAGAAGCCATTCTTGTTACTAATAAGGAGTATTGGTAAATCTTGAAGAAATTTGTTTTGATGATGCTACAAGAAGTTTTAGTTGAAGAAGATATTAGAATTAGTTAAAAGCAAGTTGTAGAAATTAAATGTAGTAGGAAATTCTTGTAAACCTTGTAAAACTTGCATTTTTAACCTGCAATAATCGATTATGATTAAGCAATAATCGATTATCACAAGTCATACTTGAATAATCGATTATCACTTCATATAATCGATTATCACATCTTTGAAAACCTGTAACGGACTTGAATAATCGATTATCACTTACAATAATCGATTATTCATGGCAGTTGGGAGCTGTCCTTTGGCATTCAGTGTACTTGGCTATATATTTTGATTTGGAGAAATCAGAAGGTAACGTTGTTGAACAGAAGCTCTTGCAGAATACTGTTTGTCAGAGGAAGTTCTCAGAAGCTATAGTTCAAGTTCCCTTGCTTGGTCTCGTGAACAAGAGAGGCTCGCGTGTCGTGTGTCGATAGTCGGAGCAAGCTCTCTTCGAGTTAGCAAGGTGCTCTGCCTGGTCTCGTGAATAGGAGAAGCTCGTGTTTCGTTTGTCGATAGTCGGAGCGGTTCTCTTCGAGTTGGCAGAGTGTTCTTCTTCCGGTTCGTTCGTCGAAGGAAGGTTTATTTATCTGCTTTATTCACTATTTCTTGTAATCTGTTAAATAACTTTTTAGTGAAAAAGGTTAATCACTATTTATAGTGATTAACGACTGGACGTAGATTCTTTTGAATCGAACCAGGATAAAAATTGCTTGTGTGATTTTCTATTCCCTACACTCTTTATCTTTTACGCATATCAACTGTTTGATAAATTTTCTCTAAGAAAATTGTTTTTCTAAAACGGACCATTAAACTTGATTTGTGACCGTAACACACTTTCCGAATATTTTATTCCGCTGCGCGACTCTATAACGGTACCGATTGTTCCAACAATTGGTATCAGAGCTTGCTTTGATAGTTTTTCAAAATTTGTGAAAATGGCTGGTCACAATCAAAACCATGTATATGCTGAGGGTGCTTCCATTAACAGACCTCCATTGTTTACTGGTGATAACTATGCTTTTTGGAAAGTCAGAATGGAAATTTTTATGGGGTCTGTTGACAGAGGCATCTGGGAAGCTGTACTAAATGGTCCCTATATTCCAAAAAGAACTATTGATGGTGTAGAAGTAGAAAAACCATACTTTAACTGGACTGTTGAGGAAAATAGAAGAGCCCAATTTGATATTAAGGCTCAGAATATAATTTTTTCTGCACTAACCATTGATGATTTTTTCAAAGTTTCTGTTTATGAAAGTGCTCAGGAAATGTGGGAATTTTTAAAAGTCACTCATGATGAAGTATCGAATGTGGCTAAGTTGACTTGTTCGAATTCATGCTCTACATCAAACTCCTCAAGCTCAAGCGATTCTAATGAGCAAGAAAATCTATGCTTGATGGCCAATGATAAATTATCTGAAAGCAAAATCTTGAAGGAAAAGAAGGACTATCAAGGTTCCTCTTCAAGTTTCAAATGTTATGGATGTGGTGAAAGAGGCCATGTGAAAGCTTATTGTTCAAGCAACAAAAGAAGTAAAGAAAGAAAAGAAAAGAAAATTCACAAGAAGAAAAAGGTTCACATTGCGTCGGAGGATAATGCATCAACCACCTCTAGTTCAAGTGATTCAGTTGAAGAAGTAAACTTATGTTTGACAGCTAATGTTGATGACACTGCAAGCCAAGTAAGTTGTTCTAATTCTGAATCTAGTGAATTTGATTTGCAAAAAGCTTTTCTTGAATTGCTTGATGAATCTGAAAAATTGAATGTTGCTCATAAAAATTTGAAAAAGGAATTTAAAGAATTGCGAATTAAATATGAGAAGGCATTAGATGAGGAAGTAAGTTTGAGAAATAAAATTTGCAACTTGGAAATGAAAGAGTCTTCAAATGTTGAACATCCTGTTGAATGTCTTTCATGTAAGAATCATATGCTTGATATTGATATTCTTGAAAATCTTCTTGAAGTTCCAACTGGAAATAATAATGTTGAAATGCCTATAACTGTTAGAAAGGTTTATAAAAACAAAAGTGTTTTTAAAAGTAAGAACCAAATTAAAAGAATCCATAGGGTATGGGTTGAAAAAGGAACTGTGTCTTATATAAATCCAAATGTTGTCACATGCTTTTATTGTATGAAAAAGGGACACACTTCTAACAAATGTAGAATTAAACATTTTGATGTTCCAAATGGAAAATATGCTTGGATTCCTGTTATAAAGTAAATTGTCTCTAACCTCAAAGGACCCAAATGAGATTATGGGGACCAAAACTCTATTGTTTTGCTTTGCAGGTTAATTTTTCAAAACGAAAAGAAGACTCTATGGTATCCTGGTATTTTTTAAGAGCTTTGAAATAATTTGTGAATGTTAGATGTGTCTTAAGTTGAAAATTTGGCCCAAATTTGTGTTTTTCAGAAATTAACGTAAATAATCGATTATCAAGGGTAATAATCGATTATCTCGTCCTCAAAAATTTGGATTTTGACAATTTGGCTCGCACATAATCGATTATTTAAAGTAATAATCGATTATCTTAAGTCACAGCGTAAAAAAAAAAAAAAAAAAACTTTTTTTATATTTTTTTTATTTTTTTTGGAGTCTGTTTCTAAAAGGAAATTATTACATTCAGGGGAAGATATATGAGGTATTATGCTCTTTCATGTTATGAAATTTCAATTTTATTTATGTTTTGAAATGCATCTTTTGATTAATTGAGGGGGAGATCATATTTAGGGGGAGCCTTTAACATCCGATCTTTTTGCTTCTGATCAAAAAGGGGGAGAAGAATAATACAAGGGGAGAAGTATAAATTATTAGAGGTATTGCTAACCTTATTGTTGTTTGTTAGCTTGTATGTTTCGCAGGTAAGCCAAACTTGCTTTTAAAATTTGAATTTTTTATCATCATCAAAAAGGGGGAGATTGTTACCAATAAGGAGTATTGGTAAATCTTGAAGAAATTTGTTTTGATGATGCTACAAGAAGTTTTAGTTGAAGAAGATATTAGAATTAGTTAAAAGCAAGTTGTAGAAATTAAATGTAGTAGGAAATTCTTGTAAACCTTGTAAAACTTGCATTTTTAACCTGCAATAATCGATTATGATTAAGCAATAATCGATTATCACAAGTCATACTTGAATAATCGATTATCACTTCATATAATCGATTATCACATCTTTGAAAACCTGTAACGGACTTGAATAATCGATTATCACTTACAATAATCGATTATTCATGGCAGTTGGGAGCTGTCCTTTGGCATTCAGTGTACTTGGCTATATATTTTGATTTGGAGAAATCAGAAGGTAACGTTGTTGAACAGAAGCTCTTGCAGAATACTGTTTGTCAGAGGAAGTTCTCAGAAGCTATAGTTCAAGTTCCCTTGCTTGGTCTCGTGAACAAGAGAGGCTCGCGTGTCGTGTGTCGATAGTCGGAGCAAGCTCTCTTCGAGTTAGCAAGGTGCTCTGCCTGGTCTCGTGAATAGGAGAAGCTCGTGTTTCGTTTGTCGATAGTCGGAGCGGTTCTCTTCGAGTTGGCAGAGTGTTCTTCTTCCGGTTCGTTCGTCGAAGGAAGGTTTATTTATCTGCTTTATTCACTATTTCTTGTAATCTGTTAAATAACTTTTTAGTGAAAAAGGTTAATCACTATTTATAGTGATTAACGACTGGACGTAGATTCTTTTGAATCGAACCAGGATAAAAATTGCTTGTGTGATTTTCTATTCCCTACACTCTTTATCTTTTACGCATATCAACTGTTTGATAAATTTTCTCTAAGAAAATTGTTTTTCTAAAACGGACCATTAAACTTGATTTGTGACCGTAACACGCTTTCCGAATATTTTATTCCGCTGCGCGACTCTATAACGGTACCGATTGTTCCAACAATTCTTACTTAGGGGACCAAGTTCGACAAGTGCAGAGCTAATCTGCAGAAAAAACACTGTGGTAATCGTTTACAGGATCCTTGTAATCGATTACAATGGCAAAAAAGAACTAAACTTGATTACCATGACATAATTTGAAAGGTCTTTGAGTATAGATTCCAACAAAACAAGAATCAACTCATTTGGAGTTCGGTGGAGAAAGTTATGAGCAAAAGAACAAGCAAAAGTCAGAGTTGGCAAGAACATATGAAACGCTAACTTGAAAGAATAAACTGTACCAACTCAGATGTCCAAAAATTACAAATTAGTAGTCATTGGAAAGCTTTTTGAGTCTAGTTTCTAATAAAAAAAGAATCACATCATTTGGAGGTCGGTGAGAAAAGTTATCATTAAAATAGCCAGCAAAGGTCAAAGTTGACAGCATGTTATCTAACTCAAATTGCCTTTGGCTACTTATGTGCGCACAGGTGGCTCCTGCAGCACAAGTTTTTGTACAAAACTAGACTTTTGTTCGTGTAACCGTTTACAAGGCTCTTGTAATCGATTACAAGACACAAAATGGCCTGCACTTGTTTCAGCACTTGAACCAACTTGGTCTTGACACCAACATTGGGTCTTTCCTTCACCATGGACTGCCCAAACCCTAGTTTCCTCCCTCTACTCACACTTAAACACTAAAAATAACTCTCATCAACTGAAGAAATATGGAAAAATAACGTAAAATGTCTTTGGCTACATGTGTGCCCACAACTAGCTCCTACAGCACAAGTTTTTGTACAAAACCAGATTTTTTTTCGTGTAATCGTTTACAGTGTCCTTGTAATCGATTACAGTGTCAAAAAAGGTGTAAACTTGATTTCCAAGGCATAATTTGAAAGGTCTTTGAGTCTAGATTCCAACAAAATAAGAATCAACTCATTTGGAGTTCGGTGAAGAAAGTTATGAGCAAAAGAACAAACAAAGGTCAGAGTTGGCAAGAATATATGAAACGCTAACTTGAAAGAATAAACTGTACCAACTCAGATGTCCAACAATTACAAATTAGTAGTCATTGGAAAGATTTTTGAGTCTAGTTTCTCATAAAAAAAAGAATCACATCATTTGGAGGTCGGTGGGAAAAGTTATCACTAAAATAGCTAGCAAAGGTCAAAGTTGACAGCATGATATCTCACCCAAGTTGCTCATCTCATAAACATTGTTTCTTTCCTCATCATGGGGTGCCAAAACATGACATTTGAACAAAAAAATCGACTATAAAACATTATTACTTTTGTGAATACTGGGTGCCCAAACATGACTTTCGAACCTATACTCACACTCGAACACTAAAATCAAGTGAAAACCAGTTGATTTATGCCAAAAAATTAAAAATTTTGACTATGGTCACCTAGGTTACCACAACTAACTCCTCCAGTACAAGTTTCTGTACAAATCCTGGATTTTGTTCGTGTAATCGTTTACCAAGCATCTGTAAACGATTACAAGTGTATTTTTTGGTGCAGAAGTTTCAAGACTTCATCTAAGTTGTTCATCTCATAAACATTGTTCATTTCCTCAATCATGGGGTGCCCAAACATGACTTTCCAGCCTATAATCACACTCGAACACTAAAATCAAGTGAAAACCAGTTGATTTATGCCAAAAAATTAAAAATTTTGACTATGGTCACCTACGTTACCACAACTGACTCCTCTAGTACAAGTTTCTGTACAAATCCTAGATTTTGTTCGTTTAATCGTTTACCAAGCATCTGTAAACGATTACAAGTGTGTTTTTTGGTGCAGAAGTTTCAAGACTTCATCTAAGTTGTTCATCTCATAAACATTGTTCATTTCCTCAATCATAGGGTGTCCAAACATGACTTTCCAGCCTATACTCACACTCAAACACTAAAATCAAGTGAACACCAGTTGATTTATGCCAAAAAATTAAAAATTTTGACTATGGTCACCTACGTTACCACAACTGACTCCTCCAGTACAAGTTTCTGTACAAATCCTGGATTTTGTTCGTGTAATCGTTTACCAAGCATCTGTAAACGATTACAAGTGTATTTTTTGGTGCAGAAGTTTCAAGACTTCATTTAAGTTGTTCATCTCATAAACATTGTTCATTTCCTCAATCATGGGGTGCCCAAATATGACTTTCCAGCCTATACTCACACTCAAACACTAAAATCAAGTGAAAACCAATTGATTTATGGCAAAAAATTAAAAATTTTGACTATGGTCACCTACGTTACCACAACTAACTCCTCCAGTACAAGTTTCTGTACAAATCCTGGATTTTGTTCGTGTAATCGTTTACCAAGCATCTGTAAACGATTACAAGTGTATTTTTTGGTGCAGAAGTTTCAAGACTTTATCTAAGTTGTTCATCTCATAAATATCGTTCATTTCCTCAATCATGGGGTGCCCAAACATGACTTTCCAGCCTATACTCACACTCAAACACTAAAATCAAGTGAAAACAAGTTGATTGATGCCAAAAAATTAAAAATTTTGACTATGGTCACCTACGTTACCACAACTGACTCCTCCAGTACAAGTTTCTGTACAAATCCTGGAATTTGTTCGTGTAATCGTTTACCAATGAGTTGTAATCGATTACAACTGTGTTTTTTGGTGCAAAAGTTCCAGGACTTCACCTAACTTCATCATGTCACAAGCATTGTTTCATTCCTCCATCAAATATATCAGTACTAATCAAAGTGACCACTTTATTCATTAACAATTCAAACAAAACCATATTTCACAATGACAATAACAAAGGAAATTCAATTAACATTAATAATATGTACAATTTTGTATTACTTTCTCTTAACATTGAACAAAATATATTCCAAATTACAAACATTTGTTCATCTATGTACAATTTTGTATTACTTTCTCTTAAGAAATCTATACAAATATCAATCATATTTTATTCTAAGAAATCGAGTGTAAGGAATCCTAAGCACTCTACTTTTGTAACGCCTTCGTGACCCTATCCTCACGTAAGTCTTCATTGGAGGTGGATTGGTGGACATGCCTCCCGGGGAAAAAAAATCCAATGTTCATGGACGGTTCTTCACATAAAACACTTTGTCCACCATCTCCGGAATCAGTGACCGGTGCTCCTCTATCAAATGCTCATTCAAAGTAGAAATATACTTTGTTAAAAAGGAGTGACTAACCCTCAACTGCATCAACAACAAACAAAATAACCAAAACATAAAAGCCGTAAAACAAAAACAACAAAAAATTTAACAAGGAAAACCCAAAATCCAAACCGAAAACGCAATGTACAAAATGAAGGAAGAATGCATTTACCTTGCTCGTCGAAGGACCATGGTTACCGGAACTTGCCATTTTGCACAATATACTCAACAAAGAGGACGACATTGACCAAAACGAAGAGATGTACCAAAAACGTAGAACGAGAACGACAAGGAAGAGCGACAACCACAAGGAAGAGGGAGAACGAAAACCAAAAGAGAGAGCTAGAACGAAGATGATGAACGAGAAGGAAGAAAGAGAACGGTGATTTCTAGTGAAATAGGGCAAGGGGTATCTTTGGAATTCCAAATTTTCTGAAGCTCTCATCAATTTCGATGTCACAATTTCAGAAATAAAAGAAAAAAAATTGGATCAATACACTACTGACACCTGGCGTTGTTAAAAATGTGTTAAAATTTTGTTGTTGGAATATCACGATCCTTAATGGAAAGGTAAGCAAGATATAAATGGCAATCACCCACGGTCATGAAAATAAAATTCGCTGAATTACGTCCAACTATTTTTAAAGCTATCCGCGATTTTAAATTAAATTATTAAAATATATATTCAGATAATAAACAATTTTAAAATAAAACTAAAATAAAATTATACATTAAAATAATAATAATGATAATTTCATCTATTAAATAAATTTACATATATCAAATATAAATTTAAAAATTTAATTTTAAAAAATAAATTTAATTTCATATATTTAAATAAAAATATAAATATATAAAATCAAATGTTAAACAATTTTTCAATGATTAATATTTTATATAAAAAATGTATTATTTATCATTAAATTTTATTAAAAATACTAAAATAAAATTTACTAACGACTATTAACAAGTAATATCAAGTTAAATACTATATAACATTACCCACTCTATGAACAAGTGAATAATTAAAAACTGTATTCCATTACCTTTAGATATCTTTAAATATATTTATTTATTATTCCTTACAAATTGAATTCATAAATATAAGTGTCTATTTTTTCTTCCCTAAGTATAAAATGTAAGCATCAATATATGGAGGGGTTGTTGGTCGACAACCATTTTGATGTTTCAAGTACATTGGTAAGTTATTTTAATCATAATTAATTATATTGTTTCAAGGAGTCATAAATACTAACATGTTAAAAACTATATAATGAGAAATAATACGGAGAATTGTTATCCTCTTATGCTACAACAGATTCATATAATTTTTTGGAAAAATATTTACCTAATACGTATATATATATATTTTAATCTTTAAAGAAGATTATATATATTTTTAAGATAATTATAGATAAGATTACGTAAACGATCACATGTCAATATATTTCATTATATCTTCAATACCATATTTCGTACCCAGCCAAATCTTATCTTCCTCCTCCCTTAATTTACTTTTTCTTTATACATTTCTCATAGTAGCAATACAAAAGAGTTTTTTATTTATACACTAATATAAAAAATAAAGACGAGATAACTGATCAGGTTTAAAGTAATTTAAAGGGATTTAAGTGAAAATAAGAAATTGTTTGTGAGGATTTGACGAGGCTTGCATTGCAGCTCCAAAGGAATGGCCTTCCGCACTATATTTCCTTCTCCTTCACTCAGCTCAACTTCTTCTTCGCCAATTCTCTTCCATTCAAAGCATTGAATCAATGAGCTTAAAGTTAAGCCCAAAGTTTTTTGGGCCATGGCTGCGCCAGGACACGCCCTTCTTCCCATCCCAAACGGGATCAGCTTGTGACCATTCACTGGCCCATTTTCAAACCTCTCGGGCTTAAAACTCGTTGGGTCAGCCCACAACTCCGGGTCTCTGTGTATGGCCCACGCATTCACCATTAACACGGTATTACGTGGCACGTCATAACCTCCCACGGTGCAGTCTTCCGAGGATAAATGAGGTATTAACATAGGGACCGGTGGATTCAACCGCAGAGTTTCTGATACTATATTCTGAAGGTAATGTAATTTGGGAATATCCGTTTCCTCCACCAAACGCGCTTCTCCAACGTGCTTTTCCAATTCAGTCCTTGCTTTTTCCAACACCTCTGGATGGTTTGCCAAACGGGACATTGCCCACTCCAATGCTGCAGCAGAAGTCTCTGTTCCAGCCACAATTAACGCCTGCAAAACCCATAAAATATGCAGAAATGAGTCGTGAACTGTGTTAAAATGAAGTATACGTGAGATGTGGAAATCAACGACTCACCATAATAAGACCCTTGATGATTTGATCAGTGTAATACTCAGGCTGTGACTGCTGCGAGGAGAGTAGATGGTCTAGCATGGTGTCCGAACTTTCTTTCTTCTTCCGATGCTCATCTATCAGACCTTGAAAAAGCGCGTCTAGCTTCTCCCCGAACTTTCGTAACTTTTTGTCACCGCTAAAATTGAACAATCTGAAAAAAGGCACAAAATCGCCGAGGTTGGATCCCAATCCGAACTGCGTCAATTCATCCATAACCTCTCTGAATTTCCTAGCCTCTTCGGCTTTGGTCTCATCGTGTTCTTCCACGCCGTAATAACGTTTTCCACACACCATTCTCATCACGGTGTTGAACGTTAGGTCTGCAAACAGTGGTCTTAGTTCCACTTTCGTGAAATCGTCTTTATTAGAAGCATCAGCAAGTTTTTGTAGCAGCCTGATGGTCTCGTCCTTTCGAATTCCCAGAAAGGAATTAAGGCGGTGATTGGAGAGGATCTCCAAGGTGCTGATGCGGCGTAGGTTGCGCCAGTGATCGCCGTAAGACGAGACTGTGATGAGGGTGTTGTTAAAGGCGAGATATTTGGTCTTTGTAGAGTTGAAACGATTTGCAAAGATGATATCATTTTTGGTGAAACATTCTTCCGCTGCAGATGCGGATGAAACTACAAGAACGGGTTGATACCCAAAGCGAAGAGCGAAGATAGGACCGTATTTTTGTGAGAGGGTGTGGAAGGTGCGATGAATTGGGTGTTTGACCATGTGGAGGTTACCTATCAGAGGAAGACAAGGTGGAGATGGTGCTGAGTTTTTCAACCCTTTTCTGAAGAACAACAGTTTCAAAGAGATGACAAAAATGAAAAAGAAAAACATGTTGACAAGATTGTCTTCCATGTTTAGCAAAGTTCGACGGAAGAGTGAATTCGATACAGATGTTATCGTTATCCCTATTCTTTATACACTCTTTTCGGTGCACTTTTCAAGCTATCAATACCTCACAATAGTCTTATTCAAATTTGCATGGTTGAATAATATTCTAACTCAGAAAAGTAAACAAACAGGGCCATCAGAATAAGAAAAAAAATCCAGAAAAATATTTTTTTATACACCCAAATCACTTTTAGAAGTAATTTCGTTATTAAATACATTGGATCTTTTCACAGGTTTCTAGAAATACTTGTCCTTAAGGTAATGTTTTGTGAAAAGTCGCAATAATATTATAGCTCCTTTCAATATTTCAACACTTTTTATAACTATGAAGGGAAAAGGAATGTGGTGTCAAAGGTGCACTATATTAAAAGTGAAACTGCGATTAATCAAAACACCAGAAATCTTATTACAGGGTGGACTACCAAATGGTATTTAGAAAAGAAAAATATGTTAGAAGGCTACTAATTCAACATGGTAGATAATTTGAACATCCACAACAACTTAAATTTAGACAAATTTAGAAAATCTTCCTAACTATTGGACGTGCTTTGCATCGAGCCTCCAATGGAATTGCCTTGGCCACAATAGTTCCTCGTCCTTCGGTGAGGTCAATTTCTTCCTCACCAACTCTTTTCCACTCAAAGCATTGAATCAATAGGCCCAAAGTCAAGCCCATAGTTCTTTGGGCCATGCCAACACCAGGACATGCCCTCCTTCCCAACCCAAAAGGCATTAATTTGTGTGCAGCCACTGGGTCATTCTGAAACCTTTCGGGCTTGAAGCTTGTCGGGTCAGTCCAAAGCTTCGGGTCCCTATGTATGGCCCACGCATTCACCATTAACATAGTGTTACGTGGTACGTCATAACCTCCCACATTGCAATCTTCAGAGGATAGATGGGGCAAAAACATGGGCAGTGGTGGATGTAATCGTAGAGTCTCAGATATAACATTCTGAAGGTATGGTAATTTAGTAACGTCTGCTTCCTCCATAAAACGCTCTCCTCCAACTTCCATGTCGATTTCAATTCTTAATTTCTCCAATATCTCTGGGTTGTTCAACAGATTAGACATTGCCCACTCTAATGCTACAGCGGAAGTCTCTGTTCCAGCCACATAAAATGCCTACCAAATTAAAAAACAACATTACTACAATCATGTTCCAGAAAAATGAATCAACATAACATGGTACAAAGTAAATTAACAACTTACCATAATAAGTCCCTTGATGATCTGGTCAGTGTAATAGTCAGGTTGTGACTTCTGCGAAGAAAGCAAATGGTCGATCATGGTATTTGAACTTTCCTTCTTATTCCGATGTTCATCAATGAGTCCTTGGAAGAACGCATCTAGCTTCTCTCCAACCTTTCGTAACTTTTTGTTACTCCGAAAAATTCTGAAAAGTGGCACAAAATCTCCGAGGTTGGACCCCAACCCAAATTGCGATATCTCATCCATGAGCTCTCTGAACTTCTTAGCCTCCTCAGCGGTGGTGCCGTCGTGTTCCTCACCGTAGTAACGTTTTCCACACACCATTCTGATGACTATGTTGAACGTGAGTTCTGCAAACATGGGTCTCAGCTCTACTTTCGCTGATTCTTCTTTACCAGAGATTCTAACCATCTTTCGAAGCAACTTCATAGTCTCGTCCTTTCGTACTCCCAAAAACGAGTTAAGACGGTGATTAGAGAGGATTTCTAGAGAGCTGATACGACGCAAGTTGCGCCAGTGGTCGCCGTACGATGATGCCGTGATAATGGTGTTGTTGAAGCCAAGATACTTGGAAGTGGAAGAGTGAAAACGATTCGCGAAAACGATGTCGTTTTTTGTGAAACATTCTTCCGCCGCAGATGCTGATGAAACGACGAGGATGGGTTGAGATCCGAACCGGAGAGAGAGGATAGGACCGTATTTCTGTGAGAGGCCATGCAAGGCGCGGTGCACTGGCTGTTTTTTCAGCTGATATAGGTTGCCGATTATTGGAAGAGACGGTGGAGACGGTGGTGGGTTTTTCAACCTTCTGAAAAACAACAGTTTCAAAGTGATGACAAAAATGAAAAGGTAAAGGAGGTTGATAAGGTTGTATTCCATGTTGAACAAATTTCGAAGAATCGGTTAATTCGATACAAATCTTGCGGCCATTCCAAGTCTTTATACACTCTTTTCAGTATACTTTTCAAAATTTCAATCCCTCACGTCAGTCTTATCTCCATGGCTGCAATACTATTCCAACTCAGAAAGGTAAACAAATAGCATTCGGCAGAATAAAAGCACAATACCACTACTTTCAGTTTTCACACATTTGGAAGAAACTTTAAAGGCTTGAATGAAGTGTTTAAAGATTGGGAGTTGAAAGAAATTGAAAGAAATTGAAAAAAAAAGGAAAGACTTATTGTATCAAATGCTTCTAAAATTTTTCTGCTGGTTTATAAACGATGTAATCATCTCTTATTTATATTAATAGCACTTTCTTACCCTTAGAATCTTACCACCACAACATTCATTTATAATTTATTTTTTAGAATTTTCTAAAATAAATATTATAAATAAACATCTTTAGATATTTTTGTAGATTATTCTAGAATCTTTTTAGATAGGATTTCTCAGACATCTTTAGATATTTTTGTAGATTATTCTAGAATCTTTCTAGATAGGATTTCTTAGACATCTTTAGATACTTTTGTAGATTATTCTAGAATCCTTCTAGATAGGATTTTCTAAACATTTTTAGATATTTTTGTAGATTATTCTAGAATCCTTCTTGATAGGATTTTCTAAGCATCTTTAGATATTTTTGTAGATTATTCTAGAATTCTTTTAGATAAGATTTTCTAACTATCTTTAGATATTTTTGTAGATTATTCTAGAATCCTTTTAGATAGGATTTTCTAAGCATCTTTAGATATTTTTGTAGATTATTCTAGAATTCTCTAGGATTTTCTAGAATGCTATTTAGGCTAAAATGCACCTTTGCTGGATAGAATTTTCTAGAAAGGGTTCACCTGCACCTCCAAGTCCTTGGTCTTCCACCTCCAAATTTTTTCAAAATACCTAACTTACCCCGTAATTAAATAAAATGAATATTTAAAAAAATTAAAGTGGTCAAAGATTCCTTTTGTAGCCGTGCCTGAATAGAGTTATTTTCTCTCTCTCATTTCATTTCTGTGAGCATCATGTTAGAAGTTGGTTTTCTCTCTTGCAGCCACCCGCGTCGTTTGCAACCACCCACTCAGTTCTCCCTGCAGCCACTCGCGTTGGTGTGTTGAGACATTTTTTATAACACGATGAAAGATGATAGAAGAGTGGGTTTACAGTGTTGTGGATCGACTATGGAGAGCCGGGGCTAAATGGATGTCCATATTTGATTCAACCCTAATCGGAATTTGACATGCGATGTAGATAGGTGTTTTTTTTCATTTTATTGTTTTTAAATTTATTAATTATATTTGATGGTTTTAATTAATTAATTAATTATATTAATTAATTAATAATTTATTTTAAATTTTTGATTATCCTATTTCTGAATTTTATTTTAATTAAATTGTTATATTTTAATAATTTATTTATTTATAAAAATTTGAATTAAATTTATTTATTTTTAGTGAAATAATAAATTTTATAGAACGTATAGTTATTTATTTCAAATAATATATTAAGGAATTAGTTAAATTCATTAAATTTTTTTTTTCAATTGTTTTAAAGATTTTTATTTTTTTATATTTTGGTATTTTTTTTCTAAAATATTAAATTTTCTGTTTGAATGATTTGAAATATTCTGTTTTAATATTTGTTTCATATTTATTTCTTTTAAATTAAAAGAATAAAAACTAATTAAGCAAATTATTAAAAGAATAAAAATCAATTAAGAAAAAAAATATATGTTTATATAAATCTTTTAAAAACCGTAAAAAGATTTTTTTATAAAGATTAAGTTAACTGATTCTATTAAATTTTTGTATAAATAATCATAAAAATTATACATAAATTTAAATATAATTATAAAATAATAAAAATTTAAATATAATTATGAAATAATAAAAGATATATATAATCAGCATTTTATATCTAATTAAGATGAAATGAGCTGCAAAGTGCAGGGAATGTATAGTTTTTTTATAAAGATGAAATGAGGTGGCAGAGTGTAGAGGTGTAAGGACATGGAAGTGAAGAGATGTCAGGTACAGCTTAAATGCATGTTTGTTGATTAGAGGAAAACGAAGGTGGAGTTAATGTTGTGCACAGAAATCCACATAATAAAAAAATAAATTTTTAAATTATTTATTAATTAAGGATCTTTTAGAAAATTAAAAATTCAAAATGAAACACTTTTTTCTATAATATTATTTGAGTTTTATCTTTTTAGGCGCAACATACAAAATCAAATTATATTTCAATAGAATTAAGGTTTTCTTCCTTATCGAAAAAATTAGTTTGAGAAAGATTAAAAAAAACATTCATTTGAGACTACTTATAATGTTAAATTAAAAAATAATATAATTATAATTAAAATATTATTATTTCACGTATTAGTCATTTTCCTTGGGTCAAGTATCACTGCTCTTTAACTATATCACATAAGAATCAAAACATCTTATAAATATATATGGGTATATTGCAAGTCAAAAAAGTAATATTAAAATATGAGCGACACTTTTTTTGGCATATATGTTACTTGTTATTAATTTTATTTTTCAAATTTACAAAATCATGCTTATTCTATAAATTCAATATATATAAAGTATGTTAAAGAGTTGTTCACGAACTGAGTAAAATAGTAGTACTATATTTTAAATATAATTTAGTCTAAACATATATATTTTTAATTTTTGGAAAAATATTTGTAATCGTTTTAATTTCCCGTTTTTATTAATTTAAAATTGAGGATAAAAGATATTAATAAGTATAAGTAAGTTGATAAAATATTTCAAATATATATAATGATACTTTTACACATAGCTTAATTAAATAATATAATTATTATTTATTTGAAAAGTTATATATTATTTTTCTTCTTATCCCGTAATTTAATATTAATTTTTTATTTATTTAAAATAAATACATTTACTTACCTTTTATGATTTATTTTCTTCATATCAATCTTGATACTATAAGCTTATATTTTCTTTTCTATTAAACTTAAGCTATTTTTTTAAAGTAAAACAATTGCATCTTTAGTTTTATGAGGAGATGAATTTTTATAAAATACTTGTTTTTACAAGAACTTATACATTTAGTGACACATATTTATTTTTACTGTCTTTATTTTCTTAGTCTTCTCATCTTTTTAGTATAATTATAATTTTTTTATACTTTTGATTTTGTTAAACTGGTGTTAATAGTTAAAAAGGAACTTTAACATTTAAATCAGACTTATAATATGTATTAATATTATATAGTTGTATTAGTATAATCTGGTTTAGCTTATATGAGTTATATACTTTTTTTTATTTGATTTTGTAATATTTTCGAAGAAATTTATTCAAAAGGTATTAGAATAGTCGTGGTGCATCACATGATCTAAGATGCTGACATTTTGAAATTTCAACTCGAGAGAATTCAAGTCCTAAAAGGTGTGTAGGTTTATGAAATGTTGGTGAGAATGTAAGAATAATATCTAACGCTGGAGAGAGTGCATGCAATAGGCTTTTGCCACGTGGAAAATTGACAGAAAAATCGCAGTCAAATTGAATGGTTTTCCACGTTCTTCTGGAATGAAGCTTTCAATTTGATTTCAAAGTTTCTTGTAAAGAACAAAGACACTTCACAGAAAGGATGGATGAGATTACAAACTCTGCAGTTCAAATAAATTCAGCCGTGTGTTAGAAATTGGAGTATTTTTTCTGCACCACCCCATATTTTTTCCTGAATCATTTCACAATTTTATAATATATTTTCACATTTTAAAAAATAATATTTTTAAACAAATTTTAAAATTTATTAAAATTTTTGAAAATCTTTTTAACAAATTTTAAAATCGATTAAAAATAAAATTCAATAGATTTTAAAATTCATGAAAGAAAAAATATTTTATCGGATTTTAAAGTTCGTTAATTTTTTTTTCAAAAACTTCAATAAATTTTTAAATTATTAAAATATTTTTCAAAAGTTTTAATAAATTTTAAAATTTGTTGAAATTTGTTGAAATTTTTCTTTTAATAAATTTCGAAATTTACGAAGGAAAAGAAGTGTGTTGTAGAATTTTTTGAAATGCAATAGACAGTTTTAGGAATTAAAAAAAATATGAGAATAGAGAGAGAAATGTAAGAGGTACAAGAAGAAATAGTCTAAAAATTGTGATAGTATTGCGCCAAATCTATCTAGAGAGAGTGTTACTTCTTTCACCACTCCATCTTCTTCCTACTCTTCTTCAATTTTTTGTAAATTTCAATCTTACCCTTTTTACTTTTACTTTTATCTATTTTACTTGTACTTTTATTTATTTTACTTTTTATATTTTAAAATTCTAATTCCCTTTCACTTTCACTCTCTCTCTCTCTCAAGTATGCACCCCCCACCCTTCCAACCCACTTTCACTTTCTTCATTAACATCATTCTCCATTTCTAGTTTTTCTTCATTCTTTATTCTCGTGGTGCGTTGGATTCATGGCGGTGATGGTTCAATCAGATGGTGGTTCGTGCATAACGGAAGTCGGATATTCGTTTGACCTTGAACGGATACCGACATCCGTAAACGGATATGGACATCCGTTTTGGATTCTTACCCACTTACACCACTCACACTACAATTCATATGGACAAAGGTACGGGATTTGACAAAAAAGTAAATCTCATTTTTTACATGCGAGACATTGTACATTTGAAATTGGAGAATCCAACATAATTTTTTCATTTACTTGTGTAGGTGGACAAGCCATCAAAATATGGTATGGTTGTGATGGAAGAGAAATTTAGTGCATTTCAAGGATTTGGGAATTTTACTTTAGAGGGAACTGCTTTTGGCTTCTCAAATCAGATCAGCAGCTGAGTGGTAGTAGGTTGTCAACTAATGTTACCCCAAACAATTTCCAAGCAGGAGGAAACCCTTTCGGTCTGAAGTTTTTGTCTTCTTGCACCCTTTTTTAGTCATGCATCAATGTTTTGCACCCTGTACAAATATAGTTGAAGTTTCTGTCGTTTGTCGATCAAAATGAAACACATGGAGAGATTTATGGTCGGTTACCACACGCCCGTGGTTCAAATTAAAATATTTGTGCTTAGCCTTGTAAATTTGTTTTCTGTTACAGGAACGATGAAGGTAAAGTCTGCCTCTAGAGATAAAGGTGATCCTAATGTTATTTTTCGTATTTTCTTGTATTATTTTGTAATCACATCATTTTTGTAAGGTTATTCTATTCGTTGAGTATGTGAAATCTCCCTGTTAAATAATTTTCAAGTTTGAGTTCTATGCCTATCTATTTATTAAATTTTTCATACGTGATTATGGTTGATTTTTTTTCTTTTACATTATGTTGCATAAGTGTTACATTATCACTACAGTACATAATCTTAAATTTTATGCTTGATCACTTATTTAGTAATTGGTCTATATATAAAAAGTGACTTTGATAAAAATGAATGGAAAATAAAAAGTAAAATAGGTAAAGATAAAAGTAAAAAGGGTAAGATTGGAATTTAGAAAAAAATGGGGAGGTATAGGAAGAAGATGGGATGGTGGAGGGAGTAACACTCATCTAGAGAAAAACCCAAAATTTTCTTCTCTACTACTTCCTGCACCCCTCTTTATTCTTTCGGGTTCCCTTTAGCAAACTAAGCCCAAAATTCATAGGAAGTATATCGTCCAATTGAAGCGAGATATTTCAACAAGTAATATCCAATGTGATATCTAAAATATAACTAAAAAAAATCTATGAGTTGACACAAACTTATAAGTCACTACCAGATTTGACTCTAGTTAACTAAAATATGTTAAGACATTTAAAATAAAAAACATTAAATAAATAATTGTTTAATGAAATAAACGAATAAATAAATATGATTTCTTTTGAAGCATTTTCACATCAAGAGATAAAAAAGCATATACACAATTAGGTATAATACTAATTTTGGTTGGAAATATTCGAAATGGTCCCATTTTATTTTTTTCCTATTCAATGTTGTCCTAAAGAACATAATTTATGTTCAATTTAGTCCTTTTTGTAGACGGCGTTTAAATCGTTAGCGACCAGATGTCCAAATGTTCAATAAATGACACATCACCCTTGACACGTCATCATCATCTCCTACCTCGAGAAACCCTAATTTCCCCTACACAGAAACCCTAGCCACCACCTAACCCTAACCGTCGCCGCCACGGTCACGACCAACCACCATCTTCGTACCTCCATCATCTTCTTCACCATCGAAGCCCTAATTGTTGAAAATGTATTTCTGATTAGGGTCTCAGCTCGCCAGACCACCATCTTCGCGCATCATCTTCCTCGCGCTTCCAAAACCTTAGGCCGCCACCATTGTTGCGCAACAAAGCCCATTTCAGGTTGTCGACGCCGTAACAATCGCGCCACTCAACGTGAGAACCTGCAACCACCACATCTCCATTCGCGATGTCATCCATCGCCGCAGCTACTACTACTACTCTCCATTCTTCAACGCGTCACCACGACACACACCTCCATCATCCTCGCCAACCCCAAACCTGCAAACCACAAGAACCAGAAATTCGTCACGGTACACACCTCCATCACCTCCACCGTTCGGTAGCCTCACCCCTTCAGCCGTTCGGTTCCCTTCTTCTTCTCCCTCATTGCTCGACCTCTTCCTGTCTTTTAACTCACAACGCCACAAAAGACTCCACATAAGCTAATACATGACATTTCACTCTGTAATTGCACATCTGACATTTGGCCGTTAACGATTTAAAAGACGTTTGCAAAAAGGACCAAATTGAACACAAATTACATTATTTAGGACTACATTAAACAACAACAAAAAAATTGGGACCATTTCGAATATTTCAAACCAAAATTGGGACCAAAATATGTATTATACCTACACAGTTATTATGAACAATCGATATCAGTCCAAGAAAACATCCTTACTTTATTTAGTTTTAGGAAATTTTGCTCAAACAATTTATAAAATAAAAAAATAAAAATGCTCTACGAGAAATAGTAAGAATTATATCACATTTACAAAAGGCAAAATCACAAATACAACTCGAATATTGTACTAGATGACCCCGGACAAACGCACAGGACGGACAACACCTGTTAATATACCTAGATCGGACGGTCGTGACAGGTAGGTTTCCGGATGTGATTAAGGTAAAACACTGATTAGAGGGTTGATCTTTGGATTGGGCCGTGATTAAGGTCTTGACAATCCTAGGCCCATGACCAAAATTATAAATATAGGTCAAAGGTAAGGGATAAACAAATTCATTAATTACACATTTATTGTAGCGTTTATATAACCGATCAGACCCTTATTGACTTAGGCTATCCTCCCAGACGAACATAACGAACACACTTTAAACAACGAAGGAACGAACTTGACGAAGAACGAATGGGGAAACAAGAGACGTGCATACTCAAGTGACTGGACCCAGGAACAAATATTTTCAGCACAAGAAACTAATTACTTGTAGATAAAAGAAGAAAGAGGTTAACTTTTCACGTCACATTTAGTTATTTCTAAATGACAAAATATAAAAGGAATTGATATAGAAGGATTGCTAAGAGATAAACGTTTGATTCTTTATTCATATTTCTTCTGATTACATGTTGGTTCTCTAGTCCAAGTGGAGTATTTTTTTTTTCTTTATTGGAACATTTCTGCACTGTATATATGTAGAAAACCTTTTCATCTTTTTTTTTATTTCTTCTGGAGTAGGCATAATTATTTTTTTTTCACACTATTTTCTATCTATAACATACATTTATTACAAAGATTATATATTTCCACCATTTCCCATGTACTTATTTTATTTTCATTGAATTATATATATATATATATATATATATATATATATATATATATATATTCTACATTATAAAATGCAAACTAAAAAAAATATACATTTTTAAAAGATTTATAAATAATAGTACAATTTTGAAAGGACAGGTACTGACGGTTTTTTTTTTTCAAATTATTACAATGTATACTTTACTGCCACTTATCTTTTTAAGATAATATGCAATTTTGGAAGGAGTATAAGATAAAAATAGAAAAATGTAGCCCTTTATATATATTTAACTTTTCAAAATGATATTGGCAATGTTTATATTTTTCTGAATTTGCAAAATAAAAATAATCACGAGGTATTTAACTCAAACAAAATAACAATCAAGTTAAACCTATGTCACTTCAAGTGCTTTTCCTTTATCGATTCTTGATTCTTGGACGTTATTGTCTTAAGTTAGTTATTTTAGTATTTATGAGTAATAAATGTTTTTGAATTCAATTCATATTTATGTAATGTTAGATCGTTGTGGGTATAAAGAGAATAATACGAGTTGGTTCGCCCTGTTTGTAAAAAGTGGATTGAGTTGGTTCATCCTGTATTCAATTAATACACGGATATATCATATTTGATTTTCTTAATTTATTAAGTAAATTAACGTATAATATAGTCAGTGTACTTCTTATAAAGTTTTAATTATATGTAAAGTTATTTAATTTTACGTAATTATTATTTATTACTCTTTCTAAAAATTGATATTATTTTGAAGTTGAATTATTCTCTGATGCTGCAATTTATTTAAAGGAAATTATTCAATAATACTGAGACTCCATAGAAATAAATATAATTTTTTACATAATAAAATTTGCATACATCCGTGATATCATGGATGTATTTCTTAATTTTTAAGTAAAACGAGGGTGAGGAAAGGAGTATATATGTACATTGACAAATTGCGGAAAAGTAAAAAAGAAAAGAAGCTACCAACTACCCAGACACCGAAGGTTCTGCATTGTCGTGCAGAGAGTAACGTTCCAGTGGCGGGCGCTGTGGTTGCAGCTGTCACGTAGCCGGTGCGTAGCGCTCATTGGCATTTATAATTCAGAAGCTACTCCTTACTTTGCCGTTCGGTATCCTCTATTCCTTTTTCTCTTGTTCTTGCTTCCGCACACGCTTCCTTCTTGTTTGCGAAACCGTTTCTTGAAGGTCACCGGAACCGTTTTCTCAGGGAGCAACATGTCCACCATCACATCCGTCGAACTAAACTATATCGTCTTTCGATACCTTCACGAATCAGGTTTCTTTCGTTTCCTTCATCATTCGTATTTTTTTCTTTCTACTGTTGTGAATTTCTTTCGTTTACTATGCCTTTCGTTTTGCTTGCTCGCCCGCTCTTATTTTGCTCCTTTGCGGTTAGTGAAATGTCGGCGGTACAGATTTTGGGCGAATTTCGAGTTTTGGAATTCTTACTGTTTTGACTGGTTGGTTTGACCAAGCGCTGAAAATGTGGTGGGTAATTGGTTAGGGTTGGCGACAATTGTGGTTCGAAAATGGACCTTTTAATTTTGTTTTGGTTTAAGACAGAAGGAGTGAACATTGTTTTTTATGTTTCTGAAAGATTGTTCGCTGGTATTGAGACTACAATGGAGCTCTGAAGTTTGCTTGGTTAAAACCTTTTCCTTAGAGGTGACCAAACCGTCGTTTGCAACCAAATTTCACCTTGAGATTGCAGTCTAGTTCCACTGCAATCAGACATTGTTAGGTTTTCAGTCACGATTGTTATCTACTAAAATGCATTCAAAATATCACTCTAGTCCCTTGAATTACATGCAAGAGCAAGGTTTACTGATTTAAGTTATGAAGGAGGAACCGGTATAATTAACAAATGATATTTTAATCGTTAATATAATGTATCAAACGATATTGAACTAAACTTAAAAAAACATACTATTCATTATTTTTCTAGATCCAAACCTGTGATCAATAGGTAACAAAGGGCAACTTTACAATTGCATCGGACTAATGCTCATAACTTTCGTGATTTTATTTTATTGAAAAATAAATTGCACCTACAAACCCTTTACTCTCATAACATACAATATTCAAAAATTTAAATAACAATAATATTCATTAAGTACGAGTAATTGAATCTCTAGCAACAAAGAAAACTGTCAGCTGCTTTGATAGTTAAAATTTATTTCAACCTTGAACATGATATATAAAACTCATTAGAAGAATTGTTCTTTGTATGTGTATGTATCTGTGGAGGGGTTTGTTAATATTCTTGCATTTAGTTTTTATAAGGTATATTTTCATAAGTTATAAACTTCTATTTTCTTAAAATACACTGAAGATGAAAGTTTGAAATTCTCCGTGTGTAGGGAAAATCTTTACCTGGTCATGCATACGTTAGTGGAATAAAATGGACTATGGCATCCATTAGGGTGGGAGAAGTTCTGAAATTAATTTCATAAACTTTCTTGACAAAAAAAATTTGTTTCTTTTAATTTTAATGAAGCTTTCTATATTGATGAGAAGGGAATAATGTGCAAGGAAACTGAATTGGATTTTGGTTACTATTGTCATAACCGCAGGTTTCATACACACTGCTTTTTCGTTTGGAAATGAAGCAGGTATTAGCAAAAGCTCCATTGATGGAACGCTTGTTCCAATAGGTGCTCTTATTAGACTTGTTCAGAAGGGGCTACAGTACTTGGAGATGGAAGCCAACTTGAATAATGTTAGTATTCTTTATTTTAACTCTAGTTTATACTACCAGCATAACATCCACGTGTTTGAATAGTATTTAAGCTTTGTGTACCCAAGGATGCATACTGATCAATGTTCGTTTGCCAGTGTGATATGAACCTGGATGAAGATTTTTCATTCTTACAACCTTTGGATCTTATCACGAAAGATGTGCAAGAACTTGGGAAAATGGTTAATAAAAAAAGGAAAAAACTACATAAGGATAGACATAAGGATGCTGAAAAGGAGCATGAAGGTGGGCGAGGATGGGTAAAAGAAAAAGAAAGACATGAAAAGGCTAATAAAGAATGTGAAAAGGATAGAGATCGGGTAAAAGATCTTAAAGAGCTAGAACAGAAACATGGCAATCAGAGTAGTAAAGAACTGGTCACAGATCAAGAACACATGGTTACTTCAATGCATGAACAGGATAAAGCTTTGGAAGGTACTCACCTGTGTATTTAGCATTTCATGCGGTGTAACTACATTATTTTTATTAATAATCTCCCCTTAATGTAAATATTCCTTATAATCCTATGTTCTTCTGTTATCTTTAACCGTTTTCTGCTCATTTAAACAATTTTTTGCTAGCTTTAAGGTTTAATCCTAGTAAAATTTGTAGAATTGTAGTATATTGTTTGCATGTTGTGATTAATCGATCAGCTAATGAATGATGTTGGACCTTGGTGCTATGTTAATGTTACTGCTCTGTGACCTGAAGGTGACAGGTTCAAATCCTGGAAGCTGCCTCTCTGCACAGGGCAGGGGAAATGCTGCACGCATCTTCCCTCCTTATACCCCATCTAGTGGTAGCCTCATGCTCTGTGTTCCTTGTTGTGATCAGTTGATGAATGGAGTAAGGACTGATGATATAATAATGAGCTATAGATATTGTAAAGAGCTAGTAACTCTCAGCTTATTGCCATCCAGTGCTTGTTTTATTATTATTATTCGGTCTGTATCAGTCACACTTTTAAAATATTGGCTATCTGATTTGTTTTATAAATCCACTAAAAATTACGCATCTAGTTTGCTGTTGTAATGAGTTTCATTGAATTATTAGTTTATTAGTAGCCAGTTTTGTGGGATTTAGGATTAGAAATGTTCTCTTTAATATCATGTATTTCTACCCGTATGTCCTTATTCTGTTTACTCATTATTTATAGCAGAAGATTCTTAATTTTTTATTTGTTTTCTATATTTTTTCTTTGGGAATATCCCATTGAAATTTCTAATTTAGTTGCATGTTTTTACAACAGTGGAACCTGCCTGCTCTCTGTTAGAATATGCAAAAATTCAAATTAATTTTCTCTCCAATTAATATTTTCTCTTCAACAAATGAATTAAATGTTTTCATTCATTTTTGTAGGACTAGATCCGATGGACATTTGTACAGTATCAACATCGCAACCATGTGAAATCCGTAGTTCAGACGTGATCGTTTTGGAAGGTCATACATCCGAGGTGAAGTATTTCATCAATATGTTTATGTTTTGTAAACTTTTAACATTTGCTTTCATCTGCTGTTTTTACTGTAAAACTCTATTAACGGGCCTGTTTACTATACACCTAGGTGTGTGCCTGTGCATGGAGTCCTACAGGATCTCTTATAGCATCAGGGTAGGTATCTTCTTTGTGTTTGATTTAGAATTTTGTGTTATATAAACAACTGCCTTGAAGGTGTCATTGAGTCAGTTATATCATAAATAGCAATTGCATTTAAAAGTATCTTGCGGATAAGACACTTTGAATCATCTGCAACTGCATTCATGGTGTCACTAAAGTATTTATGTCATAGATAGCAGTTAGATAAGGCAGTATCCACAGATAAGTTATCTTCCTCATTTTCTGGAACTTTGGAGAGGTATCTTTGAATGATTTGGGTTTAAATGGCATCCGAGACATTCACCCATCTTAACTGGCATTTAAATTTCTTTTTTGCTTCCACGGTCATTAAACTAACAGTAAAGGGTGTTTTCTTTGGGAAGATCTCCATCTTTTGTCAAATTTTCTTTTCTAGCCTCTTTTCTTGCCAATTGATCCTTTGCTTCAGTAGTTTATTAGATGCAAAAGCAGGCTTGAACTCTATGTCTGCTTGTCTATCCCCACTTACACATAGGTTATGTGTGGCTTCAGTTGAATCATGGCAATTGAGTTTCCTTAGTAACATGAAATATTGAAAACTTACAATAGAAGGAATCACATTTTTCCCCTTTATTGAATTGATTGCTTTTTGATTTTCATAATGTTATCTCATTCCATTTTGCTAAGCTGATCCCATCCTATATTATGTAAAACTCTTTTGAAAATAATTTAATTGTGTACATATTTGTTTTGCTCTAACTTTAAACTTTTTTTAAAAGAACATGAAATAGGGTCAAAGGACCTTAAATTTTGTTCACAGTAAATTTCAAAAGATATGTCATGTTAGTAGGTGGACATGACATTTACTCTATGATATTGAATTCTTATTCTACATGTCCTTGTTATCTATATTTTTAGAAAATGATAAGTGAAAAGATTTACGGAAGGCACTAATCTTTATTTATTTTTTTCTAAAATATGTTTTAAAGAATGCTTTTATTGTTTTCTGAGACAACTTTGAAGACCGTAAATTGTTTAAGAAACAAGGACCTGATGAATGGCTTCTTACAATATCTTTTAACTTCTCTATCATCATTTCAACTTAGGTCTGGGGATTCAACAGCTCGTATTTGGTCAATACCAGAAGGGAGATGCAAATCTGCTTTGCTGAATGACCCTCCAAATGTGTTTGTGTTGAAGCATGTTAGGGCTAAACCAAATGAGAAGAGTAATGATGTCACTACACTTGATTGGAATGTGAGTGTGATTGCATATTCTAATTTAACAAAAGATGATTACTTATTCACCCTCTCCTGTTTTTTTACTCATTTTTTACGTACATCTCTATGTTTTTCAAACCTATACCAGCCTCACTAAAGCTGGGAAAGTCTGTGACAAGGAAATTGTACAAGAGGTCATGTTTGAAATGTTCCACATTCAAGGGAGGTTTGTGTGGGTCTGTTGTGTGAAAGTCAAGAAAATAGATAGGAGATTTAGCATCTTCTTTTTAATTATTTTCGTCAACTTGTAACTAAAAATATTTGAAGCGTGATTATTTTCGTCTCTCTTGGTATGCTTAGGTATTTATTTATGCGAGTGTAATTTTTGTATGTTTAATATGTTAAGCAATAATTATATTTTATTTCATGAAAAGTTGACCTCTAGTTGCCATTGTGCAGGGGGAGGGGACACTACTTGCAACTGGCTCATATGATGGACAAGCAAGAATTTGGACCACCAATGGTAGGTCATTTCTTATAATGTTTTTCTTTTAGAGTTTGTCTAATGAATCTCAAAACTAAATGATTCGGATGATAAGTGTTTCTGTAGGGATATGTGTAGGGCTGAGAGATGTACCTTTACGATGTCCACCTACAAAAGGTACTCTGACGCTCAAGTTCGGCGTTTGTTAAAAGAGCTTCTGCTCATAATGGAATATTCAGTATTTAGTGAAGAGTGTCTACCTTTGTGGTTTAGCTATATATTTATAGGCTACTTGATGAATCAAATAATACCAACTTAGCTTTTTCCGGATTTGTTGTTCAGAAAACGTTATAAATTATCAATCTCCTAAATCATTCTGTTATTATTTTGCTAATAGTCAGGTTATTGGCCCAATTAAATTATTAGCCCACTAACCAAAGTTCAAGCGCTAGTCCTGTTATGATCTAACACTAATAACTTAGACGCTGGCCTAATTATAGCCCATTGTAGACAAAACGACTTACTTTAGTCACCACAGCGTATGGACCGATCGGCCTACTCTTCTGATCGCTCGGCACATGCCATATACCATACATATGCCCCCCAAGTCCGAGTTAACCATTCGGCTTTAAAGAAAGGTTAACTATAGGACTTATGATAGGCGCTCGAGTTAGGGCTCGTCATTGTACACCACTGGATGAGGACCCCAGCACCTTCAGATAATGATTTGGATTTCCTACCTTTGAGGCAGTTGCAGAGTCTAGCGAGAAAGATTGCAAGATTAAGCTTAATCCTACGACTCATATTGCTTTTAGTCGTGTCAGTTACCCCTCATGAATGCGAGAAGACATTTGAAATCATTTTGGTTACTCGACTGTC
The DNA here is from genome assembly GCF_029865625.1 of Vigna umbellata. Classification (NCBI taxonomy): domain Eukaryota; kingdom Viridiplantae; phylum Streptophyta; class Magnoliopsida; order Fabales; family Fabaceae; genus Vigna; species Vigna umbellata. The sequence continues at coordinate 14,026,415 of NC_142174.1, read as the reverse complement.
ATTTCTTTTGCAAACACAACAATCCTCTCAAATCGTCAGCAATCCTTTCTTCATTCAACCCTCTCCACTTGAACGCTTCAGGTAATCTTGAACCCCATTGTAGTTTTAAGTTCGTCATTTGAACCTATGGGAGGAAAAGGGCAAGGCAATGGCAGCAAGGCGCCGACAGCCACCATAGAAACAACGTTAGTCGCATAAACTATGCCCAATGGTGAGAATGCCTTTGTTTATGGCAATGTCGCGACTGAAGGTCCTGAGGAAGAGGAAGATTCATCTTCATCATTGCCTAGCGTCAGTGTATACGAATGGGCTTCTCACGACGTAAGTGAGTTTCGTAGCTTATTTTCTAACAAAACAGTATTGCGGGATTGGGTAGAGAATAACTGCATAATCAAAACCCTAGAATGTATCCCTTTTATTAAATTATCCGTTTGCAGAGGGAATGAGAGAGTTTTCCATAGCAAGGGTCTTCTCCTGATTTTTTCTTTGCTTATTCTTGTATGTTTTATAATATATACATAAGACTTCCCTTTAGCGAATTTCAAATGGGTGTACGAAGGCTTTAAACGCCGCCCTCTCGCAATTGCACCCTAACAGTTGGGGTTATATTCAAGCCTTTGTTTATGCGAGGTTCTTGCCATAAGGCCGACCCTAGTTATATTTCTATATTATCGATCACTAAGAAGGGGTGGGTTTCCTTAAATTCTGAGTTGGGGAACGCTCTACTTGAGCTGTTTTCCCAATCTTTTAAAGGATTTAAAGACAAGTTCTTTAAAGTCGAAATTACCGACCTTGGTCGTCCGTATTTCTTTCATGAAGATGACAAACCCAAATTTCCCCTCTACTAGACTCAAAATCCGACTAAGTTAACTTCCTAGCCTCAAACCAACATGACACTTGAAGAGCTGAAATCCTTGAATGTGTTAGACGAGCTGCCTTGCCCCTTTTCCTCCCGCAAGATAATAAATTTGCCTCGAGCGGAATGACCTCAGCTCTGAGGTGTTCGGTATGCTACTTTTTATTGAATCCTCTCTATGTTTTGTGACTATAACTGAACTGAATCTTGTACGATTTCCTAGGCATCATGGGAGGAAAAAATCCTAAAAGGAATTGGTTTAGGATCATGACTAAGGAGGAGGATCAAGGGGCGCCTTCCCTTCCAACATCGAGTGTTGCACGTAGCCTGCCTACACCTAACCGTGTGGTCGTGATAAACAAGAGTGCTGAATCGATCACTAAAGAAATCATTGCTACTCCCTCCAAAATCGTCCGGCCTCCCAAGTCAGATGAGCGTCACTGGAAATGATCGTTGTTGAAGACTGACCCTTTACCAGAAAAAGGAAAGGTGGTCAGCGTGCTGACAAGGGCGATGCTGCCAAGAAGGGACAGGAGCACTGAAACTCCCCCCGTTCGCTTTCAGGCGGTATATCTGGAGCTCTGCCTTCTGTTTGGGCCACAAAATAGACTTCAATCTTGTCGAGGAGGAGGAGAAAATAGTTCAAAATATGTTGGAGCAACAGTAGGCCGACACCTCTTTGGAACTAGCCTGCCGAACGACGGTAGTGAACTGACATCTAGCCTATGCTTTAGATAGAGGTAAGCTGAATACCGCACTTAAAAAGTCTCACGATGAAGTGGCTAGCTTAAAACTAAAGCTAGAAGAGCAGATAAACGCTCACTCCCAAATGAAAAAGAAGCATGCAGACACGGCTGTTGTACTTACTAACCTTGAAAGCATCGTGGCAGAAGTTCGCAGGTCTGGTCGTGAGCTTCAAATAAAGAATGAAGAACTTGTGTAAACCAATGATGAGCATGTCGCCACCATCCAGTCTTTGAAAGAAGACAGCGCAAAGCTGTTGGATCATGGTAAGCACCTTAGCACGGCTTACCGAGATGCTCGTAATGAAAGGGACACCTTGAAGACAAAGGTGCAAGCCCAGGACGCCCAAGTGGAGATGGGAAAAACCATAGCTGATGAGCATACCTTGGGCTTCCAGAAGGCATTGAGGCAGGTTTCCCTCCTCTTGAACATTTCCATTGATGGGGTTGCCTTTGACGTAAGAAAAGATGTTTATCAAGGGAAGCTCGTACCTCTAAGAGACATTCCCAAGGAAGAGGCTATAGAAGTAACACCCTCTACAGTGATTGGAGAAAGGGTTGAAGGGGAGGCTCTTGCAGAAGCGGCCACTAGGAAGGAAGTCCCCGATGGACTATCACTCTCGTTCACTAGGCAGTTCTCAGTAACTTCTAGCGGGAAAAACCGAGCGGTGAAGGAAGTCCTCGATGGACTGTCACTCTTGTTCACTAGGCAGTTCTCAGCAACCCCTTCTTAGTGATCGGTAATATAGAAATATAGCTGGGGTCGGCCTTATGGCAAGAACCTCGCTCATTGTAGCAAAGGCTTGAATATAACCCCAACTGTTAGGGTGCAGTTGTGAGGGGGCGACATTTAAAGCCTTCAGTACACCCATTTGAAATTCGCTAAAGGGAAGTCTTATGTACATATTATAAAACATACAAGAATAGGCAAAAAGAAAAAATCAGGGGAAGAATCACCCTTGCTATGGAAAACTCTCTCGTTCCCCCTATAGGTGGATAATTTAATAAAAGGGCTACATTCTAGGGTTTTGATTATGCAGTTATTCTCTACCCAATCTCGCAATACTGTTTTGTTGGAAAATAAGCTACGAAACTCGCTTACGTCGTGAGAAGCCCATTCGTATCCACTGACGCTGTGCAATGATGAAGATGAATCTTCCTCTTCCTGAGGACCTTTAGTCGTGACATTGCCATAAACAAAGACATTTTCACCACAGCGTATGGACCGATCGGCGCCTAGCTGCCATCACCTTGCCTTTTCCTCCCATAGGTTCAGATGACAAGCTTAAAATTATAGTGGAGTTCATGATTACCTGAAGCGTTCAAGTGGAGAGGGTTGGATGAAGAAAGTATTGCTGAGGATTTGAGAGGATTGCTGTGTTTGCGAAAGAAATGACGGTTGAGTAACCAAAATGATTTCAAATGTCTTCTGATATTTATGAGGGGTAACTGACACGACTAAAAGCAATATGAGCCGTAGGATTAAAATCCTACGGTCTTTCTTGCGAGACTCTGCAACTGCCTCAAAGGCGGGAAATCCAAATCATTATCTAAAGGTGTCGGGGGTCCTCATCTAACGGTGTACAATAACGAGTCCTAACCCGAGCGCCTATCATAAGTCCTATAATTAATCTTTCTTTTAAGCTGAATGGTTAACTCAGACTTGGGGGGCATATGTATGGTATATGGCATGCACCGATCGGTCCATACGCTGTGGTGACTAAAGTAAGTCGTTTTGTTTACAATGGACCGTAATTGGGCCAGCGTCTAAGTTATTGGTGTTAGGTCATAACAGGGCCAACGCTTGAACTTTGGTTAGTGGGCTAATAATTTAATTGGGCCAATAACCTGTCTATTAACAAAATAATAACAAAATATCAGGAGATTGATAATTTATAACGGTTTATGAACGACAAATCCGGAAAAAGGTAAGTTGGTATTATTTGATTCATCAAGTAGCCTATAAATATAGGGATAAACCACAAAGGTAGACACTCTTCACTAAATACTGAATATTCCATTGTGAGTAGAAGCTCTTTTAACAAACGCCTAACTTGAGCGTCAGAGTACCTTTTGTAGGTGCTCACCCCCATTCCGAAGTAAAGGAAGCGAAGCAAAAGATCCAAGCATTGAAGGACAGCAAGGACACATCGTAAATGTACATCTCTCAGTCCTACACATATCCCTACAGAACAATAAAGAATATTATACTTTCACAACTTTTATATGCTGACATGCACCAGTTGAATGTGTCAGTCTATGGTGTAAAATCATCATTTTTATGGTTGTTTGCTTTACCTGTTGGAAAGCTGTTGCATATGTTATTGGGGAGGAAATGTGAATTTAATTTTGAGTTGGGCCAAACGTCCACTGGGATCTATTGCAACAGAAACTAACACAATTATTATTTTGAATTTTGATCATGCACTGTTTTTTTTTTTAACAGGAGAACTGAGGAGTACTTTAAGCAAACACAAGGGACCCATATTCTCTTTGAAGTGGAATAAGAAAGGTGATTATCTTCTAACGGGAAGTTGTGACCAATCTGCAATTGTATGGGATGTGAAAGCTGTGAGATGGAAACAGCAATTTGAATTTCATTCAGGTAAACTTTTAAATACAACTTTCCTTACAAGGTGGAATTTTATAGTATTAAAGAACTCTTTGCAATAATATTTTTAACGTTTTTTATAGATAAGTTTTAAAATTTGGGCTTTCTATGCTCTTTAGGTTGGACACTTGATGTTGACTGGCGCAACAATGTGTCATTTGCAACAAGCTCAACTGACACTAAAATACATGTGTGCAAGATTGGTGAAAACCTCCCAATTAAAACTTTTGTTGGGCATCAGGTTCGTGCACCTCTCATTTTTTTTTTCTTTTTCCAGATTATGCTATGTACTATTACTTCTGATACTGATATTACACCTATGGGAGGGCGAGGTTAAAAGTGTGAAGTATGGTAAATTGTACGGATTGATGGATGATCCCGGGTAGTGCTTTGACAATGAATCCATTCCCTACTTTATTGATAAGACATTAAAAAGGCATCGCCTGGTTAACCACCCTTGGGGTGATGTTTTGAAGATAAATCCTGATAGAAAACAAGGACTGTCTTATATAAATCTAAGAAAGTGCAATGCAACGGGATCTATTTTCACACTTATAAGCATTCCCTGCACACCCTTTTTTCCAGCTGGCTAGTTTGAGGCCTTCTGCAACGTGTAGCTTCTAGAATATATTTTGGGTGAACCTGGGCTATCGAATATGGCTCGACATGCTGGACTGGGAGAACCCAGTCTAATTCTAATATTTTAGTGCTAACAAATCCTGATTTTCTAAGTTGTCACGTTACCTAGGTGTTCTTCTTATAAAGGTCTGCAGCTCTACCTGAATTATTTGGACAGCAAAGTCAGTAGTTAATGACCTGTTTGATTGTTGAATTCTGTGTAACTAGCTTTATAGGCCCTTCATTAAGTTGGCATATTTCATTACAATGAAATATAGTGCTTGGATAAGCTTTTGATGTCTAATGACGGCCTTTCACTATTTCAGAGTGAAGTTAATTGTATCAAATGGGATCCTACTGGTTCATTATTGGCCTCTTGTTCCGATGATATGACTGCAAAGGTAATATCACTCACTGTTATGGTTTAATTTATCATTACATAATAGTTTCTTTTGTTGGTACTGGATTTTGCAGTCAAACCTTTTATGGAATTTTTTTTATCAGGTAAACATGTATTCTTGCTGAACTAATTGTGAAATTGTTGTCTTTGTGCTCTGTATGTTTGCCATTTATTGTTTTGTAGATATGGAGTACGAAACACGATAAATATCTTCATGATTTTAGGGAGCATTCCAAGGTACCATTTATCTATATTTCTTTTAGTGTATTTATATTTCCTTTTGAATTTTTCATGTACTATGGAGATAGTTGGAACAACTGAATAATTATTTTGTAGGAGATATATACTATCAGATGGAGCCCAACTGGTCCTGGTACAAATAACCCTAATAAAAATTTGGTTTTGGCTAGGTATGTTAGTTGCTTGAAGTTAGATTCATTTCTTTTGAGCATTTAAAGTGCATTGTTTAGCAACATCATGTTTGGTGCTCTAAATAGCCTTGTGCGGTGCTTACTATAGAATATATGCCACCTTTATCATGTTACTGATTCCTGTTGATGTGTACATAATGCTCGTAGTTGTTTGATGACGGGACACTGTGATTATCTGAATATAAATTGTATTAGATCACACAAAATTATTTGCTGTGCCAGTTTATGAAACTCCTGCAGAAGATTGTGATGCAGCATGTGATCACTAATTTCCTACTTTCCTATAATTAGTTTATATTTTTGATTCTGTTTCTAATGAGTTTCCTAATTTCCTTTCTCTAGTTAGTTTCTTAGTTTCCTTACTTTGATGCATTCTATTTAAAGCCTGAGGTGTAATTAATTGAGACAATCTTCTGGTTTATTATCAAATCTCTGCATGCTTTGAGTCACATTCTTGAAACAATCTTCCACTAAATCAAAATAGACATCAGAGTTTGGACTAAATCAAGATCTGATGGCCAAGGGGATGGTCTTGGTGGAGATCAATCCAGTGGCTGAGATCTGAAAGGGTTGAACAACAACTCAATGGCCCCAGTGATGCTCTTCGTAATCTAACACAGATGATGGTTGCATTTACTGTCACTCACACAAGTTACACGTTATATTCTGTATACGCCATACGTAACTGCCTACTCCTTCAACATCTACAAACACATTATTTTTTAAATACATAATTGCCTACTCCTATATCTGCTACATGACACATTTTTTTTTTATGTCTCGTTTCATCTCGTTACTCCCATAATAATTCTCATTTTAAAATGTATTTAGTAGTTAAGCATCTTCAGTGTTAGACTACAGTTGCATATAAACAGCTTTTATAATAACTCTATAAGAACCCATTTATTCCAATGGTGTTTTCAATTGCTTAATTTTAAGAATCAATACATACAACTCCAACGAAGTTGCATTGGTACAACAACCTGTGATACAGGTGCTTTGTTTGGTCCTAGAACTGGAGGGCCTTACCCAGTAATTGTCCCTCTAACATGTTTAACTATTTAAAGAGTTAAACCCACTTTGCATACTGTATGTGGCAAAGTTTCTAATAAATTGGCGCTGTTTGTTTTTCCTAAAATGTTGTTGTCTTGTAGTTTGCTTATGTTGATCAATGAATGTGCAGGTGCATATATACATGCAATCATGTTTGCTTGCGTTTTTAAATTTTTTCTCAATACTAGACGAAAAGTTTGTTTCTTTATGACGACCTAGTCATCTTTATGTGCAGTGCATCATTTGATTCAACGGTAAAGCTTTGGGATGTGGAACTTGGGAAACTTGTCTACAGCTTGAATGGACACAGGTATAGTTTCTTTAGCTTTGCTTTATTTATGTATGGGATAAACCATTAAATTCCTCCTTCCAGCCTATTTCCTTTTGTTTGAAAGTGATCAATTTGATATGCGGACTCATAAACTTGAAGCTTGAAGCTTGCAGCTTCCATTTTAGTTTCCACCGAGCTCAATTGAATTTTCTTACAATCCAAACTTCTTGTTTATCTGGTGATAATTCTACATCCGTGGTCCTGCAAAATAGATTCTATTGGTAAAAAAATTTCAAATTTAGTGCAGAGAATATTACCTCTTCCATTAAAGTCCTCCTCCCAGCCTCTTTGAATATTACCAATCCCTTTGATTCCAACTTTATTTATTTGTTTCTACAGAGATCGTGTATACTCTATTGCATTCAGTCCCGATGGTGAGTATTTAGCCAGTGGGTCTCCTGACAAATCGATACTCATATGGTCCTTGAAGGAAGGCAAGATCGTTAAAACCTACACTGGTGATGGAGGCATTTTCGAGGTGTGTTGGAATAAGGAGGGTGACAAGATCGCTGCATGTTTTGCCAATAATACAGTATGCGTTTTGGATTTCAGAATGTAGATCCTGCGAAGCACCAAGTTAATTTGCCTAGTTAACTTTTTTTCTCTCCTTTTGAAGAGATCTATGGAAGTGTACTACGCCTATTTTTGGTGGATAGGTTTCCCGCCTTAACCATATTTGTAGACATAGCTTATGGTTCTGAGATCCTGTAACTGTATTTTTCCACAGATCTTCAGTAAGAAAAAAATGTATAGATTGAGTTGGAGACATCGTGTTTTATCATCGTGTTTCGTGTGCAATTCAAAGTTAAAACCATACTACAGATATTTGAGTTGCACCTGGAAGTATACGTTTGACACGATAAAGGAGTTTGACTTTCGTTTTTCCTCAAATTATTTGACAAATTTCGTGGTAAAATTTATCAAACATAAATTTACAAAACTTTGGCAGAAACGAATTCCAGAATAGACGAGAGTCACCAATAAACTGTACCACATTTATACAGGTCTTATGGTCTTACTAATTAAGGTTGTGTAACATGATGAATTAGACTTGTTAATAGAATTTCATGAATTTTATGTAAGGAAAAAAAAATTAAGAGAAGGCTTATTAACAATGTGATTAATTTACATTGGAGCCTATTTTGTACCCTCTTTAGTTCAACCAGAGGGTTTATGCTGGGACCCCTTATTCTCACTCTTTTTATTTCTCACACTTCAACATTTCTTTTGGGAATAATAGTTAAAATGAAATACACTTTTGAAGTGCTTCTAACACAATGAAAACTAGTTGAACAAACTCACAGTTGCGTTGAACAAAGTCAACTTTAATTTAGAAAGTCAGAAATCCTATTAAAATAATACAACTTTTTTACAATGAAGTTATACCATGGTAGTATAACTTTCCCACGTAAGTAATGATTTTAAAAAGTTGTTGATTTCATTAATTTTCAAGTAAAATTATACCACATTGATAAATTGGCTGTGACGGGTCTGTATATATTAGTTACAAAAATTTAATGTTTTTTACAAAGTAAGTTTGGTATTTTATCATAAACAAGTTTATACGAATGTGTTTATTTTTTTTATGATGATAAAAAATACAGTTTAAAAATTAATGATTACAATAAATCTAATTAAATATATTACTAAAATTTATATTCGTTATAAAAAATGTCTATACGCGAAAAATAAGAAAGTTATTTTTATTAGTTTTTATAATGTCATAATCATATAATTGGAATATATAATTTAAAATATATTTTATAAATGTGTTTTGAAATATATATTCCGAAACATATTTTTCTAAACATAATTTTCAAGCATAGTGAATAAGGAAGAGATGCAGAAATAATTGTAACTAAAAATAATTTAGAGTTTAGATTTTATGGGATGAAAAAAAAATTGCAGGAAAAAAAAACAGCTGTTCCTATTAGTACGAAACCCCTCAACTTGCCAGCGATTTCAAGGGGCAATTGATCAATCTTGTTGGCTATTACTTCCTATCGCATCAAATTTCTCATCCGCTTCATAATGAATCTTTCCCCAAAAACAAAAGCGCAGTAGAAGAGGAAGATTACTTTTCAAAAAAAAAATCCGAAATTGTTTATTGTATTTAGAAAAATAATTTTCAGAAGTGATAGGGTGCTGGAAGAAATCTGAAGAGGTACATGAAATAATAACCATCTTTCTGGGCCACAGTCCAGTCCAATTTGGGCTTGGTGCTCTGGCAACAACCACACTAGGGTTACTTTGTTCCTTACGCCCTGCCTAAACCCCTAATCTCAGCTCCCATTTCCTCACAGAGCAAAATCAAAGAAATGGCGTGGCGCGGTGGCTCTCTGTCGAGGTCGTTACTCTCCGTCGCAAGAACCACACCAAGTCGTTGCTCCGTGACTCGCCTCCAACGTTCGTCTTCCCCTTCACTTCGCTCCCACCTTCTTCACCCTCGCCGCCCTCTCTTTACACTCCCCAGGTAAGGTAACTTGTGGTTATTTTCCTTATGACCCCCTTTTTTTTTGTAATTATTCGATTTTTTTTCTTCTAAACAATAGCTTTTTCTCTGCAGAACAATTGGAATTCTCGGGTGCACCCAATCGCTGATGCCTCTGCACAGCACTGATGCCGCCGCTCGTCTGACTTCTCACATCTCCGTCGAATCGCGCGCTTGCTGCGAATTGTCCCAGGGTACTATTTCCCTCTGAAGTCGGATTTCTTATATTAATGTTTCATGCTTCTCTCTGTGCTTTTAATTTCCCTGTATATTCTACACTGCGGTTACTTGTTGATTTCCGAAAAAAAGTTTACTAAAAATATACATCTGAAATTATTAGGAATAAAATCTAATTTTAAATGCCTACGAGAACAAAAAATCAATATTGTATTTATTTAAATGTCTTTGTTTCCAACAGGCACTTGAACAGACTTTGGAAAATGTATCAGTTGTGATTATACGTTTGACTGAACGTGAAATGGTGGCTACTGCTGTGAGGGAGGAAGCTTGTTGGAGGTTTGGGTTGTTCGATTGAGAAATATTATCATTTGTACGAAAGATAAATAAAGTATACATCGTATCCTTCTAATTGAAACTTTTCAGGTTAAACTGATCGGCATCGACATTGTTTTGGAATGAAGTTATACTGAACATAAGTTTTGTGTAGATGTTAATTGGTATATTGGCTTCTCATTACTTGATAAAGTAGTTGCAACGATTTTACTTTAGGCTTACATAAAATTAGAAAGTTGTATACTGTTGATATCTGTGTTTCTGCTTAATATTATTATCAGGAACGCGACTAAGAATTCGCAGCAATTCTCTTCCGTATTATTTTCGATTCCATGCATGACCAGTGGAGGTTTCACCTTTGCTATAACTACATGGCTTCTCCAGGCAGGGTTTAATACAAGGCATACTTAAGTACTACAACTTTGCCCCATTTTGTGCAACACCTAGTTATTATCTTCATTGGGTGATAGGCCTAACTAATTTCAATTTGTGCTCAATTATTTAACAAGAGTCATTTTTGGGTTAGGTTTATCTAAATGATCTCTTAGTTTGAGACAATTTCTCAGCACCTAGTTTGGGTGGTTTCGTTGCTTTTTCTGAATGAGTACATAGTTAGCTATACTTGAATACTATCTATAGATGTACATATGATGATACACATTAACTGGAGCTATATGACTCTTAAGATACATAATATAGATATGTACAGAAATTCATAAAAGAATAAGTATATTACCACAATTCTGCATATTCAAATGCAGAACACAATTTTTTGACATTTCTTTTAAAAATTATAAATAATTGTTATCAAAAGGGTAATTTTCATTTTTGGTTTACCAGAGGTCAATGCTTTTATGTTTTATATTATAGATAGATGAATGCTTGACTATTCCATAGTATCAGCTATATAGGATTTTACTCTATGTAAAGAGGGATTTTTACAATTTTGTCATAGGTCTATATACTTCATAGATAATTATTGGTAAAATAAAAGAGTTTTGGTTTTGGATATTGGATAAGTATAGTCAGCTAATTGAAGTATTGGCTTTGGTCGGATAACCGCAGTATTGGATAAGTATTGAAGAATTGGTTTTGGATGACAGATTACCAGTATTGGATAAGTATAGTACAGAAAATTGAAATAATGGTTTTGGATGACCGATTAACATTATTAGTGTGGTCAAAATGGATTGTAACCCGTGAATCAACTTGACTCACGACAGGTTTGAGTTGGGTTGGGTCTGAAAAAATATAACTTTTTATGGGATTAGTTTTTAATCCGGCTTACTTAGAATTCAATTCATGGGGTTGAATCCGTGATGAGCTGGGTTAACTCACCAATTTATATAATTTAATTTAATTATTTATTATTTTGTGTTTCAATATTATTAGTTAATATTTTTTTATTATATTATAGATGGTGACAAAGGAGAAGATGTTTCAAGAGAAAAATATATTATATATTTATCTATTAAAGACTATAATATTATAACGGATAAGTGATATAAAAATTATTAATAATAAAAATTTATTTGTTCGTTATTTGTACATATTTTTGTATTACACTTGGATTGTATGATAATTTTTAATTGTTTTTGGAATTGTGATGTTTGTAAATTTGAATTAAAAAAATTTATAATTTTTATTTAAAAAAAACTTATAATTAAATGAGTAAGCCAACATGTTTAACCCACTGTGATGGGTCGGGTCGGGTTTAAATTTTTTTAAGCTCGTTAATAAATAAATCAGGTTAAGTTAACTTATTAAATGATTAATTCATAATGAGTCGGGCTGATTCGATTTAGGTTATCCGTTTTGACGATTCTCACTGTTAGTATTAGATAAGTGTAGTACAGAAAATTGAATTATTGATGTTTAGATACAAAGTCACTGACAATTTTGGTTTTTGGTTACCGGTGCTCCCTTTGTTTGGTGACGTTTTGTCAATTTGGTCTTGTCTTTTATTAAAGTCCTTTGAGTCATCAAGACTCGCGAGTGGCGTTAATTTGAATAATATAGAAACAAACTGGGTTCTGTATTGTGTACTATGTTTGATTTAGCTTAATCTAAGCGTGCCATATAAATTACTAGTGTTGGACTCACGGTACTCTTTTTTTTCTTACACACTAGCATGCATGTTAGAGCTGTTAAAAAAATTGAACTGCACAGCTGTTCACTGCCTGCACCGCAACGAGAGACAAAAGTCTGCACAGCTTTTCGCTGCATGTACCGCAGCAACGAGGAACACACATATATGTAAGGATTTTTAAACAAAGAAATATGTTGTACTGGTTCTCTTTGTTTACTTATCCAAACAGATTTATAGAATTTTGGTACATACATTATAATAACTGAATCATTTAACGAATGCCACAAAAGGTCAAGTTAACAAATTGAAATGCAAAATGCTGGTTACACTTTTCACCAGTCCTAATATTCTAGTGCCTATACTGATAAACCAATGTACAAGGTAGCGATCCAGGAATATAATTACAAAACTAATTTTTTAATTCTAATTTAAGGTCTTTAATTTGTTTGGAAGTTTTCAATTCTAAAGGAATGTATTTTTAGGAAATACTGGAAGTGTAATTGGTTATGTTTTTTATCATCTAAGCAACATTTTATCACAACATTTTCATTTCTTTAAAAATTGAATTACTTCATGTTTCAACTCGATGATAATTTTTAAAATTTTAGAAATTTGAAATGCTAGAACTTTATTTCTTTTTTTAATTTTATACATATTTTATCCTATTAAATTGCATTTTTGTAGTGTGTGTGTATGTATATATATTTAAAAATTGAAATATAATTAATTATGAAGGAATATACTGATTACACACAATTTTAATAGATAGAGAAAGGAGCTGTTGGGGAAAGAAGATAGGAATAGAGTCGAGATAAAGAGAGGTGAAGAATATGATAAGAAACAAATGAGTATATAGATTGAGTTTCAAATGTTTACTTCTTAGATCTAAAATTTTATAATTTTAAATAATTAAAATATTTTCTAAAATTACCAAAATATCATCTTCTTTTTAAACTTATTAACACTATATATCGTTACAAATCATTTCAGATTATCTTAAAAAATATTGATTCTTACAATTCTTCATATAAACTAATTACCTTACTAATAATAATATGTTTATTTTCTTATTACGATGTTTAAAAAACAAATGTATACTCTACTCAATCAGTAGATTCTTCATCATTGTTTCAGGAAAAAACTTATATTTATATATATTTGTTTTCGCTGTTAATGCATTTAAAGTTATCTTAATAATATGTAATGCAAGATGCAAAATTTAAAAATAAAGTACAAATGTAATTGAGGAATAGAATAGTAAGTTTTATCCGATTCAGAAGTGGTCATTGTTGCTTGTACATGTTTGATTATTATTAGTCCTCATGAATTGTTAGGTTCGCCGACAGGTTTGAATCTTTGATTTGAAGTTGGAAGTTTGAACCAATTGTTGAATAATATAGAATTTCTGTTCTTTTCGAATCTTAAAACATGGTTTGATTCGAAAAGTTTTCAACGATAATGTTTTCCCTCAATTCACGAACTTTCCAAAATGGAAATCAAACACAATTGATTATTGTACAACTTTTTTACTTGTGGGCATCAATCAATTAAACTTCTAATCACTATTTCCCGAATTCATCACTCTAACATTTTTTATTGATTTTGAAGTGCCTCTTTAGTGTACAGTCAAGAAGTAGTTTTCCCACTTTTCAATGGTAAATACACATTTATTTACCTATTCTTTAAAGCAATTAATCTATTCACAAAACTGTTTTTGTATTTTTTTTTTAGAAAAATGTACTTTTTACCCATTAAACGTTAGTAATAAATATATTTCTTTCTTGTTTACTCTAAAGCTAATTTTACTTCAAAAGCTATGTTTCCATGCTATAAAACGTAGGAAAATGTTCGTTTTTAGGATGTTAAGTTATGTGTTTACTTATATAAAGGAGATATGCGTTCAAGAAAGTGAAGCCTGTGCCTTTTTTTATCCACAAAAAATGAGAATATTGTAGGAAAAATTTGCAACCTATATAGTAATTTGAGTATCGTGTTCAAACTTCTTCTGTTTGTTTTGGGTACTTTTCCCAAATCACATATTCATATTAGTCAAAATTCATGAGTATTGCTAAATTGATAAATCATCTTTTTAAATACGAAGTAAGCGTTAACTCTAAATATTAAAAGAATAAGTTATTGAGTTTGATTCGGATATTTAAAAAACAATTGATGAATTGGTATTTTAATTGAATGATTTTCAGTTTACTAACACATTTTTATCTACATTTTAATTTTCTAATAATAAAAGTTCAAACTCTAGATATTGAATATTCTTTTTAAAATACGTAACTTATCTAATTAAGTATACTAAAAACGTATTTTTATGGGTGAATATCAAGGATATTTAAATCCCTTGTCTTCCATTTTGTGTTTGATTTTTTTCCCTCCAATAATTTATTTTTCGTCTCAATTAATATAGGATAATGATACTTTAACAACATCTTTTTTTTTTACAACATTTGAACATCATCTACGTGTCATGTCATTGGTATGATTATTATTATTGATTGTGAAGTAATTTTGGACCAATTACATAATAACATGTAAATAATATTAAAATATTGTCAAAGTATCATTATCCATTAATATATCTAGGTAACAAAAATTTGGAATAACAGTGGATGAACACATCACATCAGCATTAAATAGAATTAATAGTATTAATGAATGACAAAGAATTATTAAAGGATACACACAAAAAAAAAGGGAAATATAAGTTTAATCAGACAAGAATTAATCTCAAATAAAGACCACTAAAAACCATGAGAAGACAGTTAAAATAGTTTTAATGGATCAAGGAAGAACAAATATATATATATATATATATATATATATATATATATATATATATATGTCAAATTGTCTAGATGAATAAATAATAATAAAAATATCCTGAAATACTAGAAAGCATAATAAAACATATAAAATTTACCTTCGGAATCTTTATATCATTTGTGTTTCAGAAAATAAAAGATCTCCACGATTATGGTGACATTTATTTGGAGCACGAGACAGTGATTTTGTTGTGTTCTTTCTTTATTATAGGTTATTTTATACGTGTTTTGAACCTTAATGAGAGTTTTGGGACAAAGAATCAACCTCATATTTCGCAGTCAAGTAAGAAACTACAGTTTTGCGTTTGTTAAAAGTGTATCTCACAATTAAAATCAAATTAATTTAAATTTAATCTCAAGCTAGAGAATATACACCTCTCCAATCTTATACTCTAAGAAGTAAAGATGTTAGAATCCAACCTAATATAAAGAGTAGTTCAATTTAACAAAAATCAGCATTGATCAATTTCAAACAATATATATTATACAAGTCTAGAAAATTGATATCAGATTTAAACACCTCGTATTAGAACTAAATCACATAAAACTCTAAGAAAAAAACACATAAAACTAATATTTTAGTATAACTAGATTGATTATATACGATAGTAAGTTGTTTTAATTTATGAGATTCATCAATAGTTGAAGAATAAGTGGTTTTTGATAAAAACAATTCTGGCTGTTGGACCCCTAGAAGGAACTTTACGGAGCAATACCTTATTGTTGTCTTAGTTTATTGTTAATGTTTAAACACATGATGAGATATACTAAAATGGTTTGGAATCAAAATAACATTAATAATGTTTTGTTTTATTGTACTAGTCCACAATACTGGGATAACATGTATGCTAAATATTTTAAGTTTTAGCGGCTTCTAATCATTGATTTTTCTAATTACTATTAAATTCTGATTCCGGATAAGCTCTCGTATCCGAATCACCTAAGATTTTGAAAACCCCTTTAGATCTATTGCATTATAAAAATATATATAAACGAAAGAGACAATTACATTAATAGTACGTTCTTTGTTTCTTTTATTATGTTTTATATTCCTTTCGTTTAGATTTACTATCATGTAGCATGGTGGCTTATGTAAGAGATATGACATTACATTCTATAAAAAAAAATCCTTATGATTTAATGTTTATAATTTTTTTTATGTTATTTAATTTTTTTCCTTCAATTTTAATTTAATATAAAAAATTTAATTCATATTTAAATTACTTCTGCTCAAAGTAAACCTTAAGACAAGATAACATATTTATACCCTATTCATCTATCTCACAACAATAGTTTTTAAGATATATACTTAGCCTATTGGGCAAGTAAAACCTAGCAAACGTCACGGGTACAACAAGCCCATTTCATTTAATTTAAGTGTGTGTTGTGTTGTGCTGCATGTGACGCATCTATACTAATAGTTTAAGAGTGGTGGGAGGCATTAATTTTAATTTATTAAACGTAGTTAAAACGTGAATTTAAATTAATTTGATGTGAGATTTTTAGGGAAAATATTATGATATTATGAATCAATCGGTCGTAAACAAATTCATATAAAATATCAAGATATTATTTTTTGTTCGAAACTTCGAAAAAATAATATTTTTTGTTTTTGTAAAAGTTGTTTGAAGTGTAAGCTTCTTTACGTTGAAGCACCTCTCTCTCAAGCATGTCTAAGTTGTACCAAAATCAAACACAAGTTAGTTTGTGATTTATTCGAACGAGAGACATAAGAATATTTGAATAAGTTTATACAATAAATAAAAATATTATTTTCAATCCAAAACCTCAAATTACTTCCCTAAAAAGTCGTTTTTTTCAGCTTTATCTAATAATATCGAACTTCCAACCCTGAAATTTGAATAAAATGACAAGTTTTACTTTAAAATGTTTTGCGATGAGAATAAAGAGTAAAATAAAGAGAAGCAAAGGCATTTGATAAGAAGGAATATCCAAACATGGCTTAAGATTTAAAAATAGTGAAAGTGATTGGGAGTGTGTATAGCACTCAGGAAAGAATGAAGTAATTGTGGCTCCAATTAAAAAAAGCATAAATGATTTTGCGAAGTGACAAGGTGAGAAAATTCAACACTCATGTTTCATGCATTATACTTTCACAACTCTAAAATTCTCGTGCTCCATTTTTTTAATAGTTTTACCTGTTGTTTTGCCTAACCACATGGATTTGATTCTTCACGGAATTTCTTATGGATATTTCATTAAACCACGCCCAATAATACTTTCAATTCTCTCATTGAAACTGACCTTAATTACTTCTTATTCACTTAAAATAAAACTAATGACATTGACGTTCACTTCTTTTTATCTGCTATATATTTTCTCTTGTTTGCTGCAATACGGAATACATATTTAATTAGTGTTTCTGTATAAAAGTTGGGACCAAAATATGAACCTGATGAGTCGCATCTTCTCCTCCTAGGATGTCTTTATCTTCATGTCCTTTTCCTAGTCAGCACGTTTCAGGGAGCATGGGATGGGTACCTGCGAAGGCACTCCGACGCTCAAGTCACAAAAAAGGGAATTGTAGAACTCTTTCAGTTCAATCATAGAAGAAAATCATCAATCTCTCTCAGGAAGAAAACGTACCTTTCTCCTCTCTGTTTTTCATATTTAAAACGATAAAATAAACCGTTTACCTTAAAATCCGGTTGGTTACAGAAGTTGACCATTTGGAAAATACAACCGTTAGGTCGTGTTTGGTACTGGGTCAGTTAATCCCGTGATTTGTGGCATTAACTGTTTATTCTTTTGTTTATTAAGATTTAATATGTTCGAATTGACTGAATTTGACCGGACGTATTTCCTCTGGTATTTTATTGGCTTGTCGTGACATTGCTGGTTAATCGACAACTGTTTAGTGCCACCGACATATACATACGATCGCTATAAACGATCGTCTTAACGATTGATGATAAAAGAGTGATTTGTGGGTCCATCGATGGTCGTTTTCGTGCAATCGACCCACATACGCTCGCTATACTACGATCGTAATATATCTCGGTACAATGTGTTATTTGTTTTCTTAATGGTCGCCCGGGTTACCAGTCGACCATTGGTGAGCTTAGGCATCCTATAATACAATTAGTATTAATTATTTGACATTTAGCGTATAACAAATATAAGAGAAATATTATAAGTATATTTCGACACACAAATTACTACCACATGTTTATCGCTTTTCTATTTTTTTTATATAACACGTATGATCGATCAGTCATCTGTTGATTAAAAAATTAATGTTTAAAGATGAATAATCGATGAGTTTTTTAACATTAAGAGTGAGTCATCGCTCGATTAAACACATATCAGATATTTACATTAAAAATTGAACACATTCATAGATAAAACACATTTATTAACTTTTGAAATGTAATTTGGTCAAATTCTAATTAAAAAAAAAGTCTATTTTTAAACTTATAAATACTGAGAAAAGTGATTAATGAAATTCTATGAATGTCACCAGGTCAAACAACGTACTCCCCACGTTTTTTTTCTCACTGCAAAGACCCTAATTTACCTTCTATTTATATATTATCAGAATTCATAATAATCTATTTATCATTCTGTAAAGTATAAAAACCACACAGTCTGCTCTCTATCTTGAAAAACATTGTCCTCAATACAAGCTTGTTTATTTATCTTGAAATTAAATAGCGTAATATTTTAATTTTTGAAATATTCTATTATACTGATTAGTACTATGGACACATGTATCAAGGAAAACTTTCAAGATAAGAAGATGAATACATAAACACTAGACTTAACTAGAAATCTGAACAACGTTCTTTGAATGAGTAGAAGAAAGTAGTGAAAAGCCAATTCCTATAAGGTTAACATAGAAAAGTTGGCAACGCATAAGCAACTCAGTATCTTTTCTGTCAATTCTTACCTAAAAAGAAAAATAGGTCCGCCATCATCACGCGTGAAATCTGTCCTCTTGACTCTATTTCTGCCAAGTCCTTGCTTCACCATTTCAAACCCTACTCTTTTAACCTACATGTAAGCCTCGTAGAGATTCACATCTTTGGCAAAACATACATTAGTTGTCATGACCGACATAAAAACGTGTTCCTGGTTTCCACTTTCACCACTTTAACGCAGGACCACACCCACTGTCACTTTTAACATACTTACTTCCTTCACCTTGCCTCAAACCCACAATCTCTACTCTACCAAATATATCGATATTATTATATTACACTGTTAATAATTTTCTAATATTAAATTATATTTCAAATTTATTTTTTAATATGATATTACAACATTTATCGTCTTAAAGTCAATTACATGATTCGTTTAATACCCGTATCGCATATTTAATACCACTCATGCGCATTTCTTCCACGCACTTGCAAGCTGAACGCTCTATTTGCATTTTTTTCGGCTTTTTTTATTGCATGAGCAATACTGTCACGACATTAGCCACATCAGATTCGCTTCCAAAGTCTCGAGACCGGACTGCGAGTCTGCAACAGTTGAAAGTGTGTGAATGAAGCATCGAGGAACCTAACAACTCATCATCGTAGACACAACGAGGATACGGAAATGGTCGTGTGGAAGAACAGGTCCAAGTAATGTATTTTACAAACCATTTTCAAACTAGGTTTCTTGACGGCACCACACTCTATAGTACCACGCAATGTTGCTAGAAAAAAATGCAGTTAACAATATTATAGAGCCATTTGGGTTTGACCCTTTTTTTTATATATTGAACCATGTTTCTTTTGTTGCACAAGAGGAAGTTAAGCCAGATTACTGTTATGTCATTGTTGGACATGATGTTTCCCCGGGTGGATACTTGCTGGGATTAATTAATTAATTAGTTAATTATTTATTATATATCAGTTGAGTTTTTTTGGTGGCTGATTTTTAATTTTTTGTGACATGAGTTGCTGCACCTTGCAACTCAAAATTTCTCCTATTGTGACTGCGGACCATTGCACGTAATCTGTTGTCTATGACACTGAGAATGATTACGTTATGCTAAGTGATGTTTTAAGAAATTTTGGAAATCAACGTTTGAAAATGCAGCAGTGCATTCGTTGTTATTCTTGAAACTCTTTCCGCGAAGTTTCCCACAGACTTGAAGTTGTGGTGACTTTTGGTGAGAGATAAGTTAGGGTTAGGAGATGTAATTTAACTGTTATTTCTTATTCTGTGTGCAAACATTCAAACATGTACGAATGCAAAGTATTTGTGTGGTCAATGTCGTAGAACTTTTCTTCCTCTTAATGCCTAATCATTGTGACACGCACTAGGAGATATTATTTTATCAGAAAATGTAGGGCATCGTTCACTCTTAAAGGCATGAGAAATTAGCCATGTTTGGAATAAACGTACTGGTAATCCTTATCATCTTGAACATAACATAGTTTGAAAAGACCAGTGATCTCTGCATAAAAGGTAAAACCCCCAAAAAAGAAAACATTTCCTTCAAATTATGCAAATTTCTTAAAATGATTCTGTGGTAAGAATTTCTTACAAACATTCAAAAAACAGTCAAAAATAATTGTTTTTTTAAATAATGATATAGTTATATTTTAAACATTATTTGTATTATGGCCTTTTAGTTATTATGTGAAAAAGTCTCTTATTCAAGACCTACACAAAATTAATATTAAATTTTGTATTTATTTATGAATAAAGAATAGTTTCTGACTAAATTTTTACCTGTTTACATTACATGCATAATAAAATATATACATTAAATATAAAATACTATTGCGTGTACATGGGGTTTATTAACTACTCACACTGTTACCTGTTAGTAAGAATGAGTTTAAATTATTGTATAAAAAATATCTTTTTATTGTTGAAATTATGTTATTAATGTTGATTCTTTCTCTTAGTAAATTTTCTTGAAAGATGGATTATTACTATTACTATTTTCTGCATTGGATCCTAGACCGAAAATATAATCTTAAAATGCTGAATATGTGGTCCTTGGAGTGATTAGGTAGCTCTGACATTAAGATTTTCTTCCTAAGATAATGTATGCTTTTAGCCCAGAAAGACAGCATCTACACATAATATGTGACAAAAATCAGAATTCTGCTATGCTGCATTTACCGCTAGTCATGTGGTCCATTCCCAGAATCCATAGAGTCATTTCCACATCAGGTTCAGCAATTTGTAAGCGATTCTATCTTCTTCTGCAAAAGCAAATGTTCCACCTTTTTCTGCGTAATTAAAGGTTAGCCAGTTTCGTATAATACAAAGTTATAACTCATAAAAACTATAATCTTCACATAAAGTAAAACCAAAAGTCCAAAGTGACATATTTATCTCCCCTCCCCCGCTTTTAGGACATATATCCCAAAAATTCACTATAAATTACAATTACTTTTATTTATTTTTCACTTTTTGATTTTATGTTACTTTTCATACGTTAATTATTATATTTTTACTACTAAACAAAATAGTATTTTAAGTTTATTCGTAAAAAATATTACTCATATATATGAACTATACTATGGGTTCAAGTGTTTATTTTTCAGATATTGATTCAACAACTTTTGTTAAATTGAAAGCTTCAATTACACTGACAAAAACATCTGAGGATTACTAATAATTGCACTGAATATCATTGTCAATTCGCTCAGTGATTATTAATTACATTATATAAGTGAGTTCCACAAAACTTTAATTCATACGTTTGCCAGAGTGTTACAGACTCACAGAATCTAACAGTTATAAGATAAGTACTTAATATAGATTTTATTTTCACAATATTTTAGGATAATAATAAATAAATAAGGAATCAATTGTGTAATATGTTAAAACGTTGTAAGAATTATCTGGTTCAAAAATATTTTTTCTTGTCAGAAAAAGCTTATCAGAAAAAAGTAAAGTGTGTTCGGAGAGAAGAAAAGAGAAGAGAACCCAAAAAGCAAAGTTTGGTGTAAGAGAGAAATTTTGAGAGGAAAGATAAGAAATCAGAAACATTGGAAAATGAAAGTTATTCATATGTACAATAGAAATGACAACATTTCCTTTCTTTATATAATTAAGCAGATTAGTTTTAAAAGATGTTCTGAAATTTTGTGTTTGACCCAACTCATCTTTCAATATAACGAAAACTGTTTTTTAGAAAATAAGGAAAAACTGAAAACTCAACTAAGTGACACACTACACTAATATATATCATTTATTATTGTTGAAAACACTATTTATTACTAGACAAAACAAAAATAATAAATGTAAAATTATAAAAATAATTATAAAAACTGTTCCTTATTTATTTTTAGAGATTATTTGTAACGCTTAACCATTAATTGATTATCAGGTCATCTTTCGGTTACCAATTGTTTGTTAGCAATGAATTGGGATTGGAAATTTGTATTCAATTGCAAGATCAAAGTTAAGGCATTTGAAAATATTTTTAAAATTGGAATCACGATTTTAAAATGGATAATTGATGAGAAGTAAATAATTTAAAGTCAATTTGTGCCTCATTTTTTGCAGATTTTACCTTACTTACACGACTCATTAAATTGCATAATAAAATTATGGATCCCACGCTAGTGCAATGAGTAAATAAAAATTTTATAATGATATTTTAATGACTAATGTTGATTATCAGCAGTATAGTATTTCTATGTACTTCTTGCGTGTCATTCTCATTGTCCTAATATCGACACCATCACCAATCAATTACCCGCTAATACATATATAAAAAAAACAAAACAAAACTATATATTTAAAAATTATAATCTTTTTTTTGTCTTGGATATACCGTGTATTATTTTTATTTTCAAGAGTTTTTTTTAAATGAATAGTGATACACAAAGTTTCTAATTTTATTATTAGATATTTAATTTCTAATCCTATACTATATTATCATTACTATTATTATTTTACTTCATTTTCTAACCCGAAAGCTATGCTAAATATCACATCAGTAAACAAAATTTATAGAAATTATAAAAATGTAATTATTTATAACTCAATCATGGGACAAGATTATATTTTAATATGATGAGTTAAAACAGAGGTTAGGTGAATAGTTTGGATTATTTCTCTTTTTCAATACCATGACACGTGATGACGTTCTCTTCGCCATCTTTGAGGAATCATTAATTAAATACCATAGTATGATTTATGACTTATATGTTACAATGACGATGAATAAAAAACGAAGGCAATCTAATATTGTATACGTCGTTATCCAAAGAATCCTAAACCTTTTAGTGCGACCATACTCATTGCTACACTGTAAATGAACCTAATCGACTCCAAAACTATATTTGGCCCTATTCAAAGTATGAGCAGTAGTAGAATCTGTGATTAGAATTCACATAGAGTTGTCTTAATGAAAACATTGAGATTTAATCTTTGATCAGCATCCAGATTCCCATGCTGTAAATTGTAAATTAGTGTGATAATTATGCAGTTGAAGAGGTGTTGAGTTTGAGGCAAATGAGTTTTGGCTGTCTCTTAGTGAAAGAAATGGGCTAGAGGAGGGTTGAAGCCGGCAGCACCCATCGCTTTCGGAGGCCAACAAACCCTGCAAAGAAATGGCCGCGTGGTTTGGCTGACGCGTAAGCTCGCCCAACTTTTTCTGATGACGTGGCGATACATGTCGGCCATGAACCCCTCATTCCTACGTGTTCCCTGGCCCACATGTCCACCAGCCAGGTGTACAACAAAACTTTGGTTTCGTCTTTTGTCCCCCTGCTCCGGCATCAGCCCCTCCCATACAACTATTTGACCCGCCTTGCCTACGTGGCTAACCCTTACCTGACCATGACGTCACTCAAACCACTATAAATACCCTTCCCTTCTCCTTTCCCTGCACCGTCTCTCACCCTCATCACCTTACCTAAAACCTTCTTCTCTCTCTCTTTCTCTTTCTATCCCTCTTTGTTAGTCCTCAAAACTCACCATGGCCGTTCAAACTGATTTCCTCTCCTTACCTCGTGACCAGAACGGTCAAGATGCTCTTCAGCTCATCGAGCACTTAACCAAAAACACTGATCCTATCCAGGAGGAAGTCCTTCGCCAGATTCTCTTCCAAAACGCCGATACGGAGTACCTCAAACGCTTCCGACTCAACGGTGCCACCGACCGTGACTCGTTCAAGTCCAAGGTTCCTGTTGTCTCATACGAGGATCTGCGGCCTGACATAGAACGCATTGCCAACGGTGACCGCTCTCCCATCTTGTGCGCTCACCCCATCTCTGAGTTCCTCACAAGGTACACGCTTGTTATCTCTCTCTTTCATAATTCAAGGATCCTTTTATATCTGTCATTTGAGAATATTCATGGTTTGTGTCATGTGGATCGTGCTTTTGATGAATACATAGTGACATGTTGTGCAATGAAAATATTTTTACAGTTCTGGAACGTCTGCTGGCGAGAGAAAGTTGATGCCAACCATCGATGAAGACATGGACCGTCGTCAGTTCCTGTACAGCTTGCAGATGCCAGTGATGAACCAGTAAGTTAACTGTTAATAACGTTAATGATAACGTATTTTCTTCATTGCATTGCAGTTATAGTAATTACTGTTACTACTACCTTTAATTTATTGACTAATTAACTTGGTTTGTTTGTTTGTTGAAGATACGTGTCCGATTTGGACAAAGGGAAGGCCCTTCACTTTCTGTTCATCAAGGCAGAGAGCAAGACACCCGGCGGGTTACTGGCTCGTCCGGTGCTGACCAGCTACTACAAGAGCGAGCAATTCAGGAAAAGACCATTTGACCCTTACAACATCCTCACCAGCCCCAACGCCGCCATCCTTTGCCCTGATTCCTTCCAAAGCATGTACACTCAGATGCTGTGTGGCCTTATCATGCGCCATGAGGTTCTCCGTGTCGGAGCTGTTTTCGCCTCTGGCCTTCTCCGGGCCATAAGATTCCTGCAGCTCAATTGGGACCAATTGGTCCATGATATCCACACCGGAACCCTAAACCCCAAGGTCACAGACCCTTCCATCAGGGGATGCATGACCAAGATCTTGAAACCCGATCCCGAACTCGCCACTTTCATAAAAAACGAATGCTCCGGAGAAAACTGGGAACGTATAATCGTGAGGATTTGGCCCAACACAAAGTACCTTGACGTCATAGTCACAGGAGCCATGGCTCAATACATTCCAACTCTTGATTACTACAGTGGAGGCCTACCCAAACCGTGTACCATGTACGCTTCCTCCGAGTGCTTTTTCGGCCTTAACCTTAAACCCATGTCCGAACCCTCTGATGTCTCCTACACCATACTGCCAAACATGGGTTACTTTGAGTTCTTACCCCATGATGATCACTCTCCTGTGAGTCTCTCCAGGGACTCGCCTCCTCGCTTGGTGGATCTAGCAGACGTGGAACTTGGTAAGTTCTATGAACTCATTATCACCACCTATTCAGGTCTTTGCCGTTACAGAGTGGGTGATATCCTTCAAGTAACCGGGTTCCATAATTCGGACCCGCAATTCCGCTTCGTGAGGCGTAAGAACGTTTTGCTGAGCATTGATTCCGACAAAACAGACGAGGCGGAGCTGCAGAAGGCCATCGAGAATGCCTCGGAGCTGTTGAAGGAGTTCAACACCAGCGTGGTGGAGTACACGAGCTTCGCTGACACCAAATCCATTCCGGGGCATTACGTGATTTATTGGGAACTGTTCATGAAGGACTCATCTCACTCTCCCACGAGCGAAGTGCTGAACAAGTGCTGCTTGGCGATGGAAGAGTCGCTGAATTCAGTCTACCGACAAGGGAGGGTGGCGGATAACTCCATTGGACCGTTGGAGATACGAGTGGTGAAAAATGGCACCTTTGAGGAGTTGATGGACTACGCCATCTCCCGTGGAGCATCGATTAACCAGTACAAAGTGCCCAGATGCGTGAACTTCGCTCCCATAATGGAACTACTCGATTCCAGGGTGCTTTCTTCTCATTTTAGTCCTGCTGCACCGCACTGGACCCCAGAACGTCGTAGTTGATGCAATTGTATAACGTAGCATGTAGTAGTCATGCATAGGATCTTTAATAAGGAGAAGAAAAAAAAAGAAAGAACAAGATGGATGACAGAAAAGGGTTGTTCATGGTTGTTGTTGTTGTCATCACTTGTCAAACCCAAAACTGTCTGTATTTGTTGATTTGATATTTCCAAAGTGGTTGTTTTCTCTGCTTTTCTTTTTGGCCGTGGCTTTGTTAAACAGTGATGCGCTTTTTAACTTTTCTTGTCTGTGAAATATAAGATAAATTTCAAATGGGTGAGCCGTGTAATTAATAGTGTAAAGAAACCAAGGCTTGTTTTATCCCAGTGTGGAAACCATGTGTTTCAGTTTCACCCTGTATTTTGACGATTTGAAAAGACGTGGAAAGGTGAGTGATGGAAACAGTTGATTTTTGTTTAGGGTAGGTTGATTTGGTAAGAATTGAACTTGTGATGTGATGAGTGATCCAAGTATAATAGCTTGAAGTTATCTCTTTCAATAGGCACTATGCGGATGTACTTTTGTGCACGTGCTACATATTCTGTCCGCGACACTAGGTTAGTTTATAATTCGCAGGTAGATTGTGAAATGTGTCGAGTGCGAACCCTGGTTCGGCTTTAACCTTTTAATAAATAAAAATGTTTTATTGAGGCATTATGTTCTTGGAAGCATCAGAAGACCCTTTATACCGCACTTATGCGAGCTGTTGTTGAGTGCGTGGCTGCGTGAGGACCTTATTACTTACTGTCTGTCACAATCGACATTCCATAATTTTCAATTATATTTAATTACTTTTAGATTAAATTTGGTATCCTTTCTAACTAACATCTTTGACTATCTTTACCACATCTCATCTGATTGAAGAAGGGTAAACAAAGGAAGGTGGAACGCACTCCATCTCTGCCTTCTACAGAATTTGAATTTCTTCAACTGGAAACGGAATATGCGTGCTTTAAAAATGAACAAAAAAAGAATATAAAATTCCTGATAAAGTTGGTTTTTGCATTTCGATGGTTAGTTAACATATTTGACCGTCCTTAACGTATTTGACTTACACAACTTGTGTTACTGTGAATATTGCTTCGAAAGTGGCAGTTATATGATTCAATGTTGTACTTGAATGAATGCCCATTAAAGCAACTAAAAGAGGAGGGAATAAAAGAATAACTATATTTAAATATTAAAATCTTGAGTGGAGATTAAGTTATTTGAAGAAATAATTCTGACTATGGAGAGGGGTACGTACAAGACTCATCGATTCAAGTCAGAGGAATAAGCTTCAACCAAAATAGTGGAAAATGTGATGCATGAGATCACACTTCAGCATTTTTTTATACTTATCACGATATTAAATAATGTTATTCCAAGAGTTGATGTTTTTGTACTTGTTTCCTTTCACCCACATGAACGTGTATTAGTATTAATCGAATATTCCAACATTGTCTGCGTGTTGGGATTGGTTTCTACGTTGTGTTTTGGTATGGATGTGAAATGGTCAAATGGGTTCTTATGTGGGTTGGTTGGTTCGCTTAGTTTGATAAATCATTTGGGTTGAATTATGAAAATTTAAATAAAAGAATCCAAATTTTTAATGGTTCGGGATAATTTAGTAAGTTCCTTAGCCTATGTATTATTTTTTTAATTGACAAAACCATAGATAAAATTTATATTACATATATTGTTAATGCATATTTGAAGACTAACATGTTACGCATATTGACTATTGCTTTAAAATTTAGGGTAGATATAATTTCGGTTTCTCAAATTAAATAAAAAAAATTAGAATTTTAGTCACCCAAAATTCCAAAATCAAATTTTAGAAATTAAAAAATATTTTTAAACCGTTTTTAATATCACTAAAGCAATTTTGTCTTAATTTGAGAAAGAACGGATCGAACTAATCGGACTTAACAACCCCATCATTTGCCTACGGATTACTTTCAGCAGGGTTGTTGAGAAGGAAAAAATAAAAGAAAGTCCATGTTACTTTGATATGTGATATGATTTGAACTTTGAACACTATAGTTGAAGAGAAATAATATTATATTAGGAAAGACCTTTGAGATGCATGTCTCGTTGATATGACAAGTGTGAAGGCAAATTAAGACTTTGAAAACTAGTTGAAGGCAAAATTAAGACTTTGAAAACTATAGTTGAAGGTAAAATTAAGACTTCCTTTGCTTGGTGGCTTTAGGATGAGGTTGAGGGAGCACATATATAACTTTAGTTATGTTTCCATTTTTTTTTATCTGAATATTCAAACATAATTATATATCTATAACTCAAATTTAATATCATTAATTAAATCAAAATATTTAATCATCGCACTAAATATTCTTGAAAGACGACACTTGACTTTTGCCAATACGTTTCACACTCACACACAATCATTAACATATATCTAGAACAGAATTTGCATTTTATACTATGGTTAGATGCTATTCTGTTAGTTTTAACTAAGCAATATTTTTTATAAAAAGATAATATACTAAATATGAAAAAAAGTAATCTAACCCTTTTTTAAGCTATGTTGTCTCACCCTTAATCGGGGAAAACATATATAGGTTGTGCGAAAGTGAGGCAAAAAAATGTGACAAAATGGTTGCTTTTTTAAGTTAATTGAATATAAACATAGGCAACCCTCGATGTAGTTGGTGGTGGTCGGAATAAGGTTTTAAAGTGGTAGGACGCTGTTAAAGTAAAACCTTTGGTTGTCTTCCTGTCTGGTGAAGCTCATCACTATTCTCTGCTTATTTTTAATCATAGGTTTGAATGTACAACCAGAAAAGCTCTCAATTTTTTTTAAAGTAAACAAAATCATTATAGCAGCATAAATTATGTGTTTAGTTTTGGTTTATTAGCAAGGTGCTGATAACCAATAAATACATTTACGACATTATAGTTCAGCAAATACAAAAATGACAATTCATGACATTTCGAACTTCATCACTGCCACATACATGCAAATAAATGGAACATTATAAAGTATTGAGATCTCACAGTGATAAACTTTTTTTACAAATCAATTTATAAGATTGAATTAGAATTAAATTCACTTCTTAAGATAATATTAAAATCATTTAAAATTTTATTTTAAGGAAATTTATTATTTGTAGAACTGAAGTTCACTGTGAACATGGCCGATAAAAAAAATTAGATGAACACGAGTACTAAGTAATGAATTAGACAAAATTTACTTTGTTGATTTTCTGACCAATGAAAATTTTAATTTACTTTGTAAAGTTAATCAATCTTTCCATTCTAAAATGACTTAATTTTTTTTATATATAAAAAAATTGATTGATATTTTTACCTTTTAACATAATACTCCTTTTAAAAAAGATGTCTTTGATATATTAATTAAAATTATATTTTTATTTAAAAAACGACATATTTATTGGTATTGTTATGTGTAAAATAATTTAAACTATAAGAGAATTAAAAGATCATCTATAAAAACGAATATTTATTATTAATTCGATGGTATACCCGATCCTACTGTCAAATTATACTTGTATCGAAGTGAAGATTAACATGTTATCGAAATAAGGTAAACGAAACTTAAGTAATTATAGTGTTTGAGAAATGAAAAGAATTTTGGAGAAACATAGGAAGGTGGAATTTACGTGAGTGTTGTGTGTGATGGACATTAAATAATGATTAATGATGTTTTAGGGGTTTGAGGAGGAATAACATGAAAGATAATGATGGGGAGATTGTTTTGTAGGTTGCATGGTTAAAGGGGTTGAATAGTGGAGGTGCAGCTGTGTACTGATAAAGTAGAAGATTAGGTTAGATTCCAGGTCGATCACGTGCATTGTTTTCTTCTTCTTCGACAGTTCAACATCTCTCTCTCTCTCTCTCTCTTCTTCTGTGCTTTTGTTTTGTACTCTGCTTTTCCTTTGAGCCTTTGTCCCTTCTTTCACTCCCATGATAACCATTGAAAGAATGCTGCTCTTTTTATTATTTCTCATCACTCACTTTTCTATCTTCAACCACGATACATATCCTCAAAGTTTCTGCCAACCTTTATGCTTGTGCTTTGTCTTCTAGTGTTGCAATATACTTCATTTCTTTCTCTGTGTTGGTACCATTCAACACACAAACTATTATTATTTTCTACAAAGAAAAATATTTTTTTATAGCTTATTCTTTCTTACTATTTACTTTTTAAAAATTACATATATAAAAATTTATCACTTTATTTTTATACCATGTATAAATGAACGTAAAAATGTATTATTCTATCGTTATTTACTATTTCTTTTACCTAAGGTTAAGCCTGATAATAAAATTACAATTTCAAATCTTTCTTTAATTTAATTTTTTTAATTTCTTTTCTAAATTTTCAAACCAATTTTAATTTATTCAATTTCATCAAACTGACTAATAAAAAGATATTTGTCTTGATTTAGTAAAATGAGATTTTTCTCTAGTTATACATTATATTCTGATTTTGTATTTAATCCATGTGAAATTTTAAACAACCTTTTTCATAAGGCTCTTGTGTATGTGTGAGAGTGTATGTTTTATGGAGTTCACTTATTACTTAATGCTAACATTAGAAGAAGAATATCAATAAAAAATTAGGAGAAGAATTTGAATTCTTTCTCTTTTAGAATCATTGGAAACTTTCGGTTTAAAAAGACTTCTTTTGTATGAGAGGATACATGTTTTATAGAGCTCTTATATTACTAAAGGGAAAATTACCGATAACTTCTAATCAATGAACTAAGAAATTATTACTGGTAAAGTTTACGTTACATTAAATCTAAAATTTGAATATCTTATATCTAACCGTTGTTCTCATTTATATAATATTTTACATGTTTTTCTTCAATGTAAAACGTTACGTTTATTATCAAACATTGGAAAGATATTTTTCATTTTACGAGGATATTATGTATATTTTATTATCGTTAAATTACACTGTATTTCGTTTTTTTCTTGCTTGAAAATATATGTTCATTTTTTTCTATTAAAAGAACAATGTTTTGCACGAGTTTAATTTCATGTTTATTAAAAAATATGGAGAACTTTTTTCGTAAAGTAATTTTCGATATGACTAGTTGTCAGTTTTTATTAGCATTTACAAATTATCTCTTAATCTTATAATATAAAAATGGACGACTTTTCAAAGGCAATAATAAAGTCTAGAAATATTTTATTTTATTTTCCAAGCGTTTTCAAAAATAGTACTTAGACTAAAAATTATAGAAAAGTATGGTATTCAGAGATGCTTTTCATAATTCATCACTGTTTTTATTGTTAATGAAATTTATTTATGTTGACAAACTTTAAAATGCACTCTTAAATATATATATTCCCACGTGTCATAAGCTTTAATTCTCTGAATCTATATTGAAATATGTAGTTTGATTATTCTCTTAATAAAGGATATGGGAAAAAGGTAGATAAAAAAAGTAAAAAATATAAAAAAATAAATTAAAATAAAATAAAACTTAAATTTTTTGTTCAAGCTAAATAGAAAATAAAATTGTATTACAAATTGTATACAGAAAATTATATTACAAATTTATATTCTCAAATACAAAAAAAATATATATAGAAGAACAAGTTAAAATTATGGAAGTACATATATTAATGGTGACTGCTAAATTATAAGCAAAACTAGAAGCATAGTACTCTGCTTTAAAACACTCTTTATATAAAATCACCGAAAACACATAATATATGTCGCTTTTTTTTATTATAGATAGTTAATTTAATTTTTTTAAAATACAACTGAATTTAAATAAATAGTGACTTAAAGGTAAAAAATATTAAGATAATTATTTTAATTTAAAAATAATTAAATTAAAACTAATAGTTATTTAAAGGGTAAAGATATAAATATAACTATTTTAGTTTAAAATAACGATTATTTAAAGGATAAAGTAAAAAAAATGTGTACAATAGAAAATCTCTTTATATATTATTACTGTCACTTTTTTTTATAATAATAAAAAATAATAAAACTATAATTACAAATAATTTTTACAATTTGATTATTAATAGTTCTTATTTATTTTATAAATAAGTTTTCTATTTATTTAAATTTTAAAAACTGTTATATTTAAAAGAAAAACAGTCAAATCGAAAAAAAAAACAATTAAATTTTAAAAAAAAATATTTAAAAGATAAAATCAATAAAATAATTATTTTAATTTTAGAAATGGTTATTTAAAGAATAAAATAGAAAAACTAATATGTACACAGAAAAGGAACCCCTTACAGGTTATAGATTATATCAAAATTTTAGTTATGAAACCTGCAAAAATACCGATACTCTAACTCTGATAAATAAACAATTGTAACATATGTCAAGTTGGTCACATATTTACTCTATCAAGATGATAATATGTAGATGTTTATTTTAGATTATGTAATATAAAAATATTTATTATCAAAAACTATGTATAAGTTGTGTCAATGAAAAAACAAAACATTGAAAATAGAAGAAATTTACTCTATACTTTTGTAAAAAATTATCAACAAGTTGTATCATAGAATGACTGTTTGATCCTACAACTCCAAGATCTCATCCTGTACCTCCAAAAATTTCACTTTTAATCTTCTAACATCTCATCATCATCCTGCACCTCCAACTTTTTCAAAACTCTATTTTTAACTTTAATAAATATTTTTCCATTTTTTTTCTTTTTTATTAAAAATAATCTTCACTACCTTAATAATAATTTAATTTAATTTATTTTAAAATTTAAATATTATTTAAAATAATTTTGTACTTTAATAATTATTAAAATATAATTTATATTATAATAATAGTTATATTAAAAACATAAAAATAAAATAATAAAAATAATAATAATAAATAATAATAAAAATAAATTTGATTTAATATATTCAAATATATTAAATTATAATAAAATATTAAAATAAATTAAATAATTATTAAATTTTAAATAAAAATGAAAATTTTAAAAAGCTTATTTATATATTAAAATCTATAAAATATGTTAATACTTTGTTTTTTATTTAAAATTTAATAAATATTAAACTTAAATAAAAATTATAATATGTACTTATTATATTTTTATACTTTAATAATTAATAAAATATAATTTATATTTTTAAAATAGTTCTATTAAGAAAATTAAAAAATAATAACTAAAATAAAAATAAAAACAAAAATAAAAATAATACTTAAAATCATATTTAATATATTTAAATATATTAAATTATATTAAAATATTAAATTAAATTTAGTAATTATTAAAATTTTAAAGAAACAAAATTTTGAAAAATTTGTTAATCGGATATCGATATCCGATGAGTTATAACCGATACCCGATAAAGAATTGTTTTTAAAATTTTATTTTATATATAAATTTTAATAATTATTTAATTTAATTTAATATTTTAATATAATTTAATATATTTAAATATTTTATTTAATATAATTTTATTTTTTATTTGATAAATAACTGTTTTAAAATTTTGTTTATTATTTAATTTAATTTAATATTTTAATATAATTTAATATATTTGAATATATTAAATATTTTATTTAATATAATTTACTTTTTTGTTATTATTTTTATTTTTTATTTTTAATATAATTATTATTATAACATAAATCATATTTTAATAATTATTAAAATGTAAAATTATATTAAATAATATTTGAATTTTAAATTTAGTTATTATTAAGGTGATATAAAGTCTTTTTAACAAAGAAAAAGAAGAAAATAAAAATATATTTATTAAAATTAAAAATAAAATTTTCTATAAAGTTAAAGGTGTAGGATAATGATGAGATGTCAGAAGGTTAAAAATGAAATTTTTGGAGGTGCAGAATGAGAACTTGGAAGTGTAGGATGAAACACTCTTATAGAATATGTCAACCTTATCAGCCCATCTTAAACTCGTATTGGGCCTAACTCTTGAAGTATTTTTCCCACACTGATTGCCTTTTATCACCTATTTTCTCTATTTAAACCTTTCATCTTTAAAATCTTAAAATGGGTCAACCCGACTTAGGCCCATAATAAAATCTTTCTTCCTGTTCCCTTAAATTTATAAATCTCATATTATCTCTTGTTAAAATTATAATAAAATATACCAGTTATCGTTACATTTCAATATTTTTAAATGAATCTAGACCGTGCATTCTGAAATGTAGTTTTAAATCTGAAAATATTTCCTGAATTGTATAATTTAGAATAAATTTAAAAAATTTACATTTCAAAATATATACGTTGAAAAATATTTTTTAATCTGAGCATATGTTTCAGAATGTACATTCTAAAACATATTAAAAAATATTTTTTGTATTGTATATTCGGAAACACTTTTTTGAACGAAATACATTCTAAATTGTATAATATAAAATATATTTAAGAAAAAATATAGTTCAGAATATACATTCTAAAATATTTTTAAAATATGTATTTTATCATGCTGTGAGATGCATGAAGAAAACGATAAATGCAAAAGGGATGTTATCTAGAAATGAAGTAGCACAAGTAGCACATATTGGTTGATGGTAGAATTGAAAATCGTAACTTGACTAATCAAAGAACAACGGTCAAATTTCATATTTTTAAAATTTAATATATATATATATAGTATTTAGTCATATAAATAAAATTTTTAATTAATTTATTTTTAATCAAATAAATTTAAAATAATTATTTTAAATTACTCCATTATAATTAATAATTATAATTAATAATTAGAGATTAATTTGTAAATATTAATAAATTAAATTATAATATTTTTATATATTTACCTCTTTCAAATAATATAATACAAAATATATTTTTAAAAAGTAATTTTAATTTTAGTTTAATAAAAGTGAATTAGCATATTGAAACTTGTCCTCTTGATGCCTTGTAAGCAAACGAGGAAGTTTTAAAACTTATACTTACCTTGTTGGGTGAAGCAAACCCACTGGAAATGAAATTGAAGTTTGTGACTACGGTACAATATGTTATCAAATACAACATGTATTTAAAAAATATTAATATATTTATTTTTGAAAATAATAAATACAATATATGATATATGTGTACTAAAAAATTATCATAATTATAAAAATATAATAAATATATAATTATCATTGTATAATCTAAATTAAAACTATATATATTAAAATTGTTAACATAAAAATTATAAATTATTATCATCATAAAAATATTATTATTTATAAATACTTTTGCAATTTATTCCCATAAAACTGAACCTGAGATTGAGAAATCCCAAAGTTAAAAACATTAATTAATTCCAAATTAGTAAAAGTTGGTCTTGCAGAAGCTTTTTCTGAAAATTCTCTTTCTTTAGAAAATATCTTTCTTCATTCTTAAGAAAATGAAAATAATAAAGCTTATCACTACAGTTGATTAGCTATTATATCTATCAACTGATACGCATCACATCATTCACTGATTTCACGACTTGTTAACTAATATTATAACGAAGCTTTCATGTTGACACTTTTGTCAGCTATGAGCATGATACCATAAAAAATATAAAGAATTTGTTTAGTTTTCATCTGAAATATTTGCTTCATGTGAAGAAATAAATTTGTTAATACACTGTTAACATAACATACCAAATAGAAAAAGAGAAAAAATGGTAGAAGAAGAAAAAGAGAGGGAGAAAACAACTTTCCTTGAAAATAAAATATCTTGTCATTTGTAGAAGATAAGTACAAAATTTTAATAGTATAATTTAATGGATGTAACAAGTTTCGCATACGATTAAAAAATAATTTATATACATCAGATACTTATGTTTGTATTTTATATAGTTATATCTATTAATAATTTTTAATTACTTAAAATGATTACGTTTTTCTACCATTTTAAAACATTCATTAAAACTAAAATATAACAATATTTAAAATTAAATATGCCTTTAATATTTTAATTTAAAGAAAAAATTGTAATTCAATTTTATTCTAAATTTTGATATTTTTTACTATTAAAATTGAAAAATAGATAAATATAATTTTTTAAATTAACCTAACGTTAATACTTTTTACATATAAAACTGTATTTTAAAGTCACATTTGAGACATTTCATTTATTTCTTAATTTTAGAATTAATATGCATTAAAATTTGAATCATAAACGAAATTAACATTGTATCTTTATGCTTTTAGTCTGTTAGATTTGAAAGAGTAGGTCCTTCTTTTTTGTTTTTTTTTTCCAAAATTCTATTTCTCCAACATTAATCAGTTATGTCATGTCTCCTGATGTTAATAGTCTATATTAATGAAATAACGAAAATGAATATAAGCAGTGAGGACAAACCTTGTGTTGATTGTCCATAAGAAAATAAAATTAAAATAAGATATGTAAAACTTAAAATAATGATATTGTACCAGTGATAATGGTTTGAAAATAGTGAAACCTAACTATTTTAATATTAAATAATTTTTTTATAAGTAGTTTTGTTATAAATAATTTTGTTATGAATAAGTTTTATTATTTTAAAATATATTATTTATTTATAAATTACTTTTTTATGGTTCTTTTATTTTTTTTTATTGGAGTTCTCATTTTCTTTCATTTGTTTGAAAATCAAAGATTGTCAAAGTAATCCTCGACATGAGCTCTCCACTTCCACCAGAGCGGTTTTCTCAAATAGAGTAAGTTAGTTTTATGTTTCTCTTGATTGTCTATTTTGGATCCCACGCTAGTGCAATGAGTAAATAAAAATTTTATAATGATATTTTAATGACTAATGTTGATTATCAGCAGTATAGTATTTCTATGTACTTCTTGCGTGTCATTCTCATTGTCCTAATATCGACACCATCACCAATCAATTACCCGCTAATACATATATAAAAAAAACAAAACAAAACTATATATTTAAAAATTATAATCTTTTTTTTGTCTTGGATATACCGTGTATTATTTTTATTTTCAAGAGTTTTTTTTAAATGAATAGTGATACACAAAGTTTCTAATTTTATTATTAGATATTTAATTTCTAATCCTATACTATATTATCATTACTATTATTATTTTACTTCATTTTCTAACCCGAAAGCTATGCTAAATATCACATCAGTAAACAAAATTTATAGAAATTATAAAAATGTAATTATTTATAACTCAATCATGGGACAAGATTATATTTTAATATGATGAGTTAAAACAGAGGTTAGGTGAATAGTTTGGATTATTTCTCTTTTTCAATACCATGACACGTGATGACGTTCTCTTCGCCATCTTTGAGGAATCATTAATTAAATACCATAGTATGATTTATGACTTATATGTTACAATGACGATGAATAAAAAACGAAGGCAATCTAATATTGTATACGTCGTTATCCAAAGAATCCTAAACCTTTTAGTGCGACCATACTCATTGCTACACTGTAAATGAACCTAATCGACTCCAAAACTATATTTGGCCCTATTCAAAGTATGAGCAGTAGTAGAATCTGTGATTAGAATTCACATAGAGTTGTCTTAATGAAAACATTGAGATTTAATCTTTGATCAGCATCCAGATTCCCATGCTGTAAATTGTAAATTAGTGTGATAATTATGCAGTTGAAGAGGTGTTGAGTTTGAGGCAAATGAGTTTTGGCTGTCTCTTAGTGAAAGAAATGGGCTAGAGGAGGGTTGAAGCCGGCAGCACCCATCGCTTTCGGAGGCCAACAAACCCTGCAAAGAAATGGCCGCGTGGTTTGGCTGACGCGTAAGCTCGCCCAACTTTTTCTGATGACGTGGCGATACATGTCGGCCATGAACCCCTCATTCCTACGTGTTCCCTGGCCCACATGTCCACCAGCCAGGTGTACAACAAAACTTTGGTTTCGTCTTTTGTCCCCCTGCTCCGGCATCAGCCCCTCCCATACAACTATTTGACCCGCCTTGCCTACGTGGCTAACCCTTACCTGACCATGACGTCACTCAAACCACTATAAATACCCTTCCCTTCTCCTTTCCCTGCACCGTCTCTCACCCTCATCACCTTACCTAAAACCTTCTTCTCTCTCTCTTTCTCTTTCTATCCCTCTTTGTTAGTCCTCAAAACTCACCATGGCCGTTCAAACTGATTTCCTCTCCTTACCTCGTGACCAGAACGGTCAAGATGCTCTTCAGCTCATCGAGCACTTAACCAAAAACACTGATCCTATCCAGGAGGAAGTCCTTCGCCAGATTCTCTTCCAAAACGCCGATACGGAGTACCTCAAACGCTTCCGACTCAACGGTGCCACCGACCGTGACTCGTTCAAGTCCAAGGTTCCTGTTGTCTCATACGAGGATCTGCGGCCTGACATAGAACGCATTGCCAACGGTGACCGCTCTCCCATCTTGTGCGCTCACCCCATCTCTGAGTTCCTCACAAGGTACACGCTTGTTATCTCTCTCTTTCATAATTCAAGGATCCTTTTATATCTGTCATTTGAGAATATTCATGGTTTGTGTCATGTGGATCGTGCTTTTGATGAATACATAGTGACATGTTGTGCAATGAAAATATTTTTACAGTTCTGGAACGTCTGCTGGCGAGAGAAAGTTGATGCCAACCATCGATGAAGACATGGACCGTCGTCAGTTCCTGTACAGCTTGCAGATGCCAGTGATGAACCAGTAAGTTAACTGTTAATAACGTTAATGATAACGTATTTTCTTCATTGCATTGCAGTTATAGTAATTACTGTTACTACTACCTTTAATTTATTGACTAATTAACTTGGTTTGTTTGTTTGTTGAAGATACGTGTCCGATTTGGACAAAGGGAAGGCCCTTCACTTTCTGTTCATCAAGGCAGAGAGCAAGACACCCGGCGGGTTACTGGCTCGTCCGGTGCTGACCAGCTACTACAAGAGCGAGCAATTCAGGAAAAGACCATTTGACCCTTACAA
This sequence comes from Vigna umbellata, assembly GCF_029865625.1. Lineage (NCBI taxonomy): Eukaryota > Viridiplantae > Streptophyta > Magnoliopsida > Fabales > Fabaceae > Vigna > Vigna umbellata. The sequence continues at coordinate 13,987,626 of NC_142174.1, read as the reverse complement.
CATCCTCACCAGCCCCAACGCCGCCATCCTTTGCCCTGATTCCTTCCAAAGCATGTACACTCAGATGCTGTGTGGCCTTATCATGCGCCATGAGGTTCTCCGTGTCGGAGCTGTTTTCGCCTCTGGCCTTCTCCGGGCCATAAGATTCCTGCAGCTCAATTGGGACCAATTGGTCCATGATATCCACACCGGAACCCTAAACCCCAAGGTCACAGACCCTTCCATCAGGGGATGCATGACCAAGATCTTGAAACCCGATCCCGAACTCGCCACTTTCATAAAAAACGAATGCTCCGGAGAAAACTGGGAACGTATAATCGTGAGGATTTGGCCCAACACAAAGTACCTTGACGTCATAGTCACAGGAGCCATGGCTCAATACATTCCAACTCTTGATTACTACAGTGGAGGCCTACCCAAACCGTGTACCATGTACGCTTCCTCCGAGTGCTTTTTCGGCCTTAACCTTAAACCCATGTCCGAACCCTCTGATGTCTCCTACACCATACTGCCAAACATGGGTTACTTTGAGTTCTTACCCCATGATGATCACTCTCCTGTGAGTCTCTCCAGGGACTCGCCTCCTCGCTTGGTGGATCTAGCAGACGTGGAACTTGGTAAGTTCTATGAACTCATTATCACCACCTATTCAGGTCTTTGCCGTTACAGAGTGGGTGATATCCTTCAAGTAACCGGGTTCCATAATTCGGACCCGCAATTCCGCTTCGTGAGGCGTAAGAACGTTTTGCTGAGCATTGATTCCGACAAAACAGACGAGGCGGAGCTGCAGAAGGCCATCGAGAATGCCTCGGAGCTGTTGAAGGAGTTCAACACCAGCGTGGTGGAGTACACGAGCTTCGCTGACACCAAATCCATTCCGGGGCATTACGTGATTTATTGGGAACTGTTCATGAAGGACTCATCTCACTCTCCCACGAGCGAAGTGCTGAACAAGTGCTGCTTGGCGATGGAAGAGTCGCTGAATTCAGTCTACCGACAAGGGAGGGTGGCGGATAACTCCATTGGACCGTTGGAGATACGAGTGGTGAAAAATGGCACCTTTGAGGAGTTGATGGACTACGCCATCTCCCGTGGAGCATCGATTAACCAGTACAAAGTGCCCAGATGCGTGAACTTCGCTCCCATAATGGAACTACTCGATTCCAGGGTGCTTTCTTCTCATTTTAGTCCTGCTGCACCGCACTGGACCCCAGAACGTCGTAGTTGATGCAATTGTATAACGTAGCATGTAGTAGTCATGCATAGGATCTTTAATAAGGAGAAGAAAAAAAAAGAAAGAACAAGATGGATGACAGAAAAGGGTTGTTCATGGTTGTTGTTGTTGTCATCACTTGTCAAACCCAAAACTGTCTGTATTTGTTGATTTGATATTTCCAAAGTGGTTGTTTTCTCTGCTTTTCTTTTTGGCCGTGGCTTTGTTAAACAGTGATGCGCTTTTTAACTTTTCTTGTCTGTGAAATATAAGATAAATTTCAAATGGGTGAGCCGTGTAATTAATAGTGTAAAGAAACCAAGGCTTGTTTTATCCCAGTGTGGAAACCATGTGTTTCAGTTTCACCCTGTATTTTGACGATTTGAAAAGACGTGGAAAGGTGAGTGATGGAAACAGTTGATTTTTGTTTAGGGTAGGTTGATTTGGTAAGAATTGAACTTGTGATGTGATGAGTGATCCAAGTATAATAGCTTGAAGTTATCTCTTTCAATAGGCACTATGCGGATGTACTTTTGTGCACGTGCTACATATTCTGTCCGCGACACTAGGTTAGTTTATAATTCGCAGGTAGATTGTGAAATGTGTCGAGTGCGAACCCTGGTTCGGCTTTAACCTTTTAATAAATAAAAATGTTTTATTGAGGCATTATGTTCTTGGAAGCATCAGAAGACCCTTTATACCGCACTTATGCGAGCTGTTGTTGAGTGCGTGGCTGCGTGAGGACCTTATTACTTACTGTCTGTCACAATCGACATTCCATAATTTTCAATTATATTTAATTACTTTTAGATTAAATTTGGTATCCTTTCTAACTAACATCTTTGACTATCTTTACCACATCTCATCTGATTGAAGAAGGGTAAACAAAGGAAGGTGGAACGCACTCCATCTCTGCCTTCTACAGAATTTGAATTTCTTCAACTGGAAACGGAATATGCGTGCTTTAAAAATGAACAAAAAAAGAATATAAAATTCCTGATAAAGTTGGTTTTTGCATTTCGATGGTTAGTTAACATATTTGACCGTCCTTAACGTATTTGACTTACACAACTTGTGTTACTGTGAATATTGCTTCGAAAGTGGCAGTTATATGATTCAATGTTGTACTTGAATGAATGCCCATTAAAGCAACTAAAAGAGGAGGGAATAAAAGAATAACTATATTTAAATATTAAAATCTTGAGTGGAGATTAAGTTATTTGAAGAAATAATTCTGACTATGGAGAGGGGTACGTACAAGACTCATCGATTCAAGTCAGAGGAATAAGCTTCAACCAAAATAGTGGAAAATGTGATGCATGAGATCACACTTCAGCATTTTTTTATACTTATCACGATATTAAATAATGTTATTCCAAGAGTTGATGTTTTTGTACTTGTTTCCTTTCACCCACATGAACGTGTATTAGTATTAATCGAATATTCCAACATTGTCTGCGTGTTGGGATTGGTTTCTACGTTGTGTTTTGGTATGGATGTGAAATGGTCAAATGGGTTCTTATGTGGGTTGGTTGGTTCGCTTAGTTTGATAAATCATTTGGGTTGAATTATGAAAATTTAAATAAAAGAATCCAAATTTTTAATGGTTCGGGATAATTTAGTAAGTTCCTTAGCCTATGTATTATTTTTTTAATTGACAAAACCATAGATAAAATTTATATTACATATATTGTTAATGCATATTTGAAGACTAACATGTTACGCATATTGACTATTGCTTTAAAATTTAGGGTAGATATAATTTCGGTTTCTCAAATTAAATAAAAAAAATTAGAATTTTAGTCACCCAAAATTCCAAAATCAAATTTTAGAAATTAAAAAATATTTTTAAACCGTTTTTAATATCACTAAAGCAATTTTGTCTTAATTTGAGAAAGAACGGATCGAACTAATCGGACTTAACAACCCCATCATTTGCCTACGGATTACTTTCAGCAGGGTTGTTGAGAAGGAAAAAATAAAAGAAAGTCCATGTTACTTTGATATGTGATATGATTTGAACTTTGAACACTATAGTTGAAGAGAAATAATATTATATTAGGAAAGACCTTTGAGATGCATGTCTCGTTGATATGACAAGTGTGAAGGCAAATTAAGACTTTGAAAACTAGTTGAAGGCAAAATTAAGACTTTGAAAACTATAGTTGAAGGTAAAATTAAGACTTCCTTTGCTTGGTGGCTTTAGGATGAGGTTGAGGGAGCACATATATAACTTTAGTTATGTTTCCATTTTTTTTTATCTGAATATTCAAACATAATTATATATCTATAACTCAAATTTAATATCATTAATTAAATCAAAATATTTAATCATCGCACTAAATATTCTTGAAAGACGACACTTGACTTTTGCCAATACGTTTCACACTCACACACAATCATTAACATATATCTAGAACAGAATTTGCATTTTATACTATGGTTAGATGCTATTCTGTTAGTTTTAACTAAGCAATATTTTTTATAAAAAGATAATATACTAAATATGAAAAAAAGTAATCTAACCCTTTTTTAAGCTATGTTGTCTCACCCTTAATCGGGGAAAACATATATAGGTTGTGCGAAAGTGAGGCAAAAAAATGTGACAAAATGGTTGCTTTTTTAAGTTAATTGAATATAAACATAGGCAACCCTCGATGTAGTTGGTGGTGGTCGGAATAAGGTTTTAAAGTGGTAGGACGCTGTTAAAGTAAAACCTTTGGTTGTCTTCCTGTCTGGTGAAGCTCATCACTATTCTCTGCTTATTTTTAATCATAGGTTTGAATGTACAACCAGAAAAGCTCTCAATTTTTTTTAAAGTAAACAAAATCATTATAGCAGCATAAATTATGTGTTTAGTTTTGGTTTATTAGCAAGGTGCTGATAACCAATAAATACATTTACGACATTATAGTTCAGCAAATACAAAAATGACAATTCATGACATTTCGAACTTCATCACTGCCACATACATGCAAATAAATGGAACATTATAAAGTATTGAGATCTCACAGTGATAAACTTTTTTTACAAATCAATTTATAAGATTGAATTAGAATTAAATTCACTTCTTAAGATAATATTAAAATCATTTAAAATTTTATTTTAAGGAAATTTATTATTTGTAGAACTGAAGTTCACTGTGAACATGGCCGATAAAAAAAATTAGATGAACACGAGTACTAAGTAATGAATTAGACAAAATTTACTTTGTTGATTTTCTGACCAATGAAAATTTTAATTTACTTTGTAAAGTTAATCAATCTTTCCATTCTAAAATGACTTAATTTTTTTTATATATAAAAAAATTGATTGATATTTTTACCTTTTAACATAATACTCCTTTTAAAAAAGATGTCTTTGATATATTAATTAAAATTATATTTTTATTTAAAAAACGACATATTTATTGGTATTGTTATGTGTAAAATAATTTAAACTATAAGAGAATTAAAAGATCATCTATAAAAACGAATATTTATTATTAATTCGATGGTATACCCGATCCTACTGTCAAATTATACTTGTATCGAAGTGAAGATTAACATGTTATCGAAATAAGGTAAACGAAACTTAAGTAATTATAGTGTTTGAGAAATGAAAAGAATTTTGGAGAAACATAGGAAGGTGGAATTTACGTGAGTGTTGTGTGTGATGGACATTAAATAATGATTAATGATGTTTTAGGGGTTTGAGGAGGAATAACATGAAAGATAATGATGGGGAGATTGTTTTGTAGGTTGCATGGTTAAAGGGGTTGAATAGTGGAGGTGCAGCTGTGTACTGATAAAGTAGAAGATTAGGTTAGATTCCAGGTCGATCACGTGCATTGTTTTCTTCTTCTTCGACAGTTCAACATCTCTCTCTCTCTCTCTCTCTTCTTCTGTGCTTTTGTTTTGTACTCTGCTTTTCCTTTGAGCCTTTGTCCCTTCTTTCACTCCCATGATAACCATTGAAAGAATGCTGCTCTTTTTATTATTTCTCATCACTCACTTTTCTATCTTCAACCACGATACATATCCTCAAAGTTTCTGCCAACCTTTATGCTTGTGCTTTGTCTTCTAGTGTTGCAATATACTTCATTTCTTTCTCTGTGTTGGTACCATTCAACACACAAACTATTATTATTTTCTACAAAGAAAAATATTTTTTTATAGCTTATTCTTTCTTACTATTTACTTTTTAAAAATTACATATATAAAAATTTATCACTTTATTTTTATACCATGTATAAATGAACGTAAAAATGTATTATTCTATCGTTATTCTAATATAAAAACTTTCGCATTACTATTTCTTTTACCTAAGGTTAAGCCTGATAATAAAATTACAATTTCAAATCTTTCTTTAATTTAATTTTTTTAATTTCTTTTCTAAATTTTCAAACCAATTTTAATTTATTCAATTTCATCAAACTGACTAATAAAAAGATATTTGTCTTGATTTAGTAAAATGAGATTTTTCTCTAGTTATACATTATATTCTGATTTTGTATTTAATCCATGTGAAATTTTAAACAACCTTTTTCATAAGGCTCTTGTGTATGTGTGAGAGTGTATGTTTTATGGAGTTCACTTATTACTTAATGCTAACATTAGAAGAAGAATATCAATAAAAAATTAGGAGAAGAATTTGAATTCTTTCTCTTTTAGAATCATTGGAAACTTTCGGTTTAAAAAGACTTCTTTTGTATGAGAGGATACATGTTTTATAGAGCTCTTATATTACTAAAGGGAAAATTACCGATAACTTCTAATCAATGAACTAAGAAATTATTACTGGTAAAGTTTACGTTACATTAAATCTAAAATTTGAATATCTTATATCTAACCGTTGTTCTCATTTATATAATATTTTACATGTTTTTCTTCAATGTAAAACGTTACGTTTATTATCAAACATTGGAAAGATATTTTTCATTTTACGAGGATATTATGTATATTTTATTATCGTTAAATTACACTGTATTTCGTTTTTTTCTTGCTTGAAAATATATGTTCATTTTTTTCTATTAAAAGAACAATGTTTTGCACGAGTTTAATTTCATGTTTATTAAAAAATATGGAGAACTTTTTTCGTAAAGTAATTTTCGATATGACTAGTTGTCAGTTTTTATTAGCATTTACAAATTATCTCTTAATCTTATAATATAAAAATGGACGACTTTTCAAAGGCAATAATAAAGTCTAGAAATATTTTATTTTATTTTCCAAGCGTTTTCAAAAATAGTACTTAGACTAAAAATTATAGAAAAGTATGGTATTCAGAGATGCTTTTCATAATTCATCACTGTTTTTATTGTTAATGAAATTTATTTATGTTGACAAACTTTAAAATGCACTCTTAAATATATATATTCCCACGTGTCATAAGCTTTAATTCTCTGAATCTATATTGAAATATGTAGTTTGATTATTCTCTTAATAAAGGATATGGGAAAAAGGTAGATAAAAAAAGTAAAAAATATAAAAAAATAAATTAAAATAAAATAAAACTTAAATTTTTTGTTCAAGCTAAATAGAAAATAAAATTGTATTACAAATTGTATACAGAAAATTATATTACAAATTTATATTCTCAAATACAAAAAAAATATATATAGAAGAACAAGTTAAAATTATGGAAGTACATATATTAATGGTGACTGCTAAATTATAAGCAAAACTAGAAGCATAGTACTCTGCTTTAAAACACTCTTTATATAAAATCACCGAAAACACATAATATATGTCGCTTTTTTTTATTATAGATAGTTAATTTAATTTTTTTAAAATACAACTGAATTTAAATAAATAGTGACTTAAAGGTAAAAAATATTAAGATAATTATTTTAATTTAAAAATAATTAAATTAAAACTAATAGTTATTTAAAGGGTAAAGATATAAATATAACTATTTTAGTTTAAAATAACGATTATTTAAAGGATAAAGTAAAAAAAATGTGTACAATAGAAAATCTCTTTATATATTATTACTGTCACTTTTTTTTATAATAATAAAAAATAATAAAACTATAATTACAAATAATTTTTACAATTTGATTATTAATAGTTCTTATTTATTTTATAAATAAGTTTTCTATTTATTTAAATTTTAAAAACTGTTATATTTAAAAGAAAAACAGTCAAATCGAAAAAAAAAACAATTAAATTTTAAAAAAAAATATTTAAAAGATAAAATCAATAAAATAATTATTTTAATTTTAGAAATGGTTATTTAAAGAATAAAATAGAAAAACTAATATGTACACAGAAAAGGAACCCCTTACAGGTTATAGATTATATCAAAATTTTAGTTATGAAACCTGCAAAAATACCGATACTCTAACTCTGATAAATAAACAATTGTAACATATGTCAAGTTGGTCACATATTTACTCTATCAAGATGATAATATGTAGATGTTTATTTTAGATTATGTAATATAAAAATATTTATTATCAAAAACTATGTATAAGTTGTGTCAATGAAAAAACAAAACATTGAAAATAGAAGAAATTTACTCTATACTTTTGTAAAAAATTATCAACAAGTTGTATCATAGAATGACTGTTTGATCCTACAACTCCAAGATCTCATCCTGTACCTCCAAAAATTTCACTTTTAATCTTCTAACATCTCATCATCATCCTGCACCTCCAACTTTTTCAAAACTCTATTTTTAACTTTAATAAATATTTTTCCATTTTTTTTCTTTTTTATTAAAAATAATCTTCACTACCTTAATAATAATTTAATTTAATTTATTTTAAAATTTAAATATTATTTAAAATAATTTTGTACTTTAATAATTATTAAAATATAATTTATATTATAATAATAGTTATATTAAAAACATAAAAATAAAATAATAAAAATAATAATAATAAATAATAATAAAAATAAATTTGATTTAATATATTCAAATATATTAAATTATAATAAAATATTAAAATAAATTAAATAATTATTAAATTTTAAATAAAAATGAAAATTTTAAAAAGCTTATTTATATATTAAAATCTATAAAATATGTTAATACTTTGTTTTTTATTTAAAATTTAATAAATATTAAACTTAAATAAAAATTATAATATGTACTTATTATATTTTTATACTTTAATAATTAATAAAATATAATTTATATTTTTAAAATAGTTCTATTAAGAAAATTAAAAAATAATAACTAAAATAAAAATAAAAACAAAAATAAAAATAATACTTAAAATCATATTTAATATATTTAAATATATTAAATTATATTAAAATATTAAATTAAATTTAGTAATTATTAAAATTTTAAAGAAACAAAATTTTGAAAAATTTGTTAATCGGATATCGATATCCGATGAGTTATAACCGATACCCGATAAAGAATTGTTTTTAAAATTTTATTTTATATATAAATTTTAATAATTATTTAATTTAATTTAATATTTTAATATAATTTAATATATTTAAATATTTTATTTAATATAATTTTATTTTTTATTTGATAAATAACTGTTTTAAAATTTTGTTTATTATTTAATTTAATTTAATATTTTAATATAATTTAATATATTTGAATATATTAAATATTTTATTTAATATAATTTACTTTTTTGTTATTATTTTTATTTTTTATTTTTAATATAATTATTATTATAACATAAATCATATTTTAATAATTATTAAAATGTAAAATTATATTAAATAATATTTGAATTTTAAATTTAGTTATTATTAAGGTGATATAAAGTCTTTTTAACAAAGAAAAAGAAGAAAATAAAAATATATTTATTAAAATTAAAAATAAAATTTTCTATAAAGTTAAAGGTGTAGGATAATGATGAGATGTCAGAAGGTTAAAAATGAAATTTTTGGAGGTGCAGAATGAGAACTTGGAAGTGTAGGATGAAACACTCTTATAGAATATGTCAACCTTATCAGCCCATCTTAAACTCGTATTGGGCCTAACTCTTGAAGTATTTTTCCCACACTGATTGCCTTTTATCACCTATTTTCTCTATTTAAACCTTTCATCTTTAAAATCTTAAAATGGGTCAACCCGACTTAGGCCCATAATAAAATCTTTCTTCCTGTTCCCTTAAATTTATAAATCTCATATTATCTCTTGTTAAAATTATAATAAAATATACCAGTTATCGTTACATTTCAATATTTTTAAATGAATCTAGACCGTGCATTCTGAAATGTAGTTTTAAATCTGAAAATATTTCCTGAATTGTATAATTTAGAATAAATTTAAAAAATTTACATTTCAAAATATATACGTTGAAAAATATTTTTTAATCTGAGCATATGTTTCAGAATGTACATTCTAAAACATATTAAAAAATATTTTTTGTATTGTATATTCGGAAACACTTTTTTGAACGAAATACATTCTAAATTGTATAATATAAAATATATTTAAGAAAAAATATAGTTCAGAATATACATTCTAAAATATTTTTAAAATATGTATTTTATCATGCTGTGAGATGCATGAAGAAAACGATAAATGCAAAAGGGATGTTATCTAGAAATGAAGTAGCACAAGTAGCACATATTGGTTGATGGTAGAATTGAAAATCGTAACTTGACTAATCAAAGAACAACGGTCAAATTTCATATTTTTAAAATTTAATATATATATATAGTATTTAGTCATATAAATAAAATTTTTAATTAATTTATTTTTAATCAAATAAATTTAAAATAATTATTTTAAATTACTCCATTATAATTAATAATTATAATTAATAATTAGAGATTAATTTGTAAATATTAATAAATTAAATTATAATATTTTTATATATTTACCTCTTTCAAATAATATAATACAAAATATATTTTTAAAAAGTAATTTTAATTTTAGTTTAATAAAAGTGAATTAGCATATTGAAACTTGTCCTCTTGATGCCTTGTAAGCAAACGAGGAAGTTTTAAAACTTATACTTACCTTGTTGGGTGAAGCAAACCCACTGGAAATGAAATTGAAGTTTGTGACTACGGTACAATATGTTATCAAATACAACATGTATTTAAAAAATATTAATATATTTATTTTTGAAAATAATAAATACAATATATGATATATGTGTACTAAAAAATTATCATAATTATAAAAATATAATAAATATATAATTATCATTGTATAATCTAAATTAAAACTATATATATTAAAATTGTTAACATAAAAATTATAAATTATTATCATCATAAAAATATTATTATTTATAAATACTTTTGCAATTTATTCCCATAAAACTGAACCTGAGATTGAGAAATCCCAAAGTTAAAAACATTAATTAATTCCAAATTAGTAAAAGTTGGTCTTGCAGAAGCTTTTTCTGAAAATTCTCTTTCTTTAGAAAATATCTTTCTTCATTCTTAAGAAAATGAAAATAATAAAGCTTATCACTACAGTTGATTAGCTATTATATCTATCAACTGATACGCATCACATCATTCACTGATTTCACGACTTGTTAACTAATATTATAACGAAGCTTTCATGTTGACACTTTTGTCAGCTATGAGCATGATACCATAAAAAATATAAAGAATTTGTTTAGTTTTCATCTGAAATATTTGCTTCATGTGAAGAAATAAATTTGTTAATACACTGTTAACATAACATACCAAATAGAAAAAGAGAAAAAATGGTAGAAGAAGAAAAAGAGAGGGAGAAAACAACTTTCCTTGAAAATAAAATATCTTGTCATTTGTAGAAGATAAGTACAAAATTTTAATAGTATAATTTAATGGATGTAACAAGTTTCGCATACGATTAAAAAATAATTTATATACATCAGATACTTATGTTTGTATTTTATATAGTTATATCTATTAATAATTTTTAATTACTTAAAATGATTACGTTTTTCTACCATTTTAAAACATTCATTAAAACTAAAATATAACAATATTTAAAATTAAATATGCCTTTAATATTTTAATTTAAAGAAAAAATTGTAATTCAATTTTATTCTAAATTTTGATATTTTTTACTATTAAAATTGAAAAATAGATAAATATAATTTTTTAAATTAACCTAACGTTAATACTTTTTACATATAAAACTGTATTTTAAAGTCACATTTGAGACATTTCATTTATTTCTTAATTTTAGAATTAATATGCATTAAAATTTGAATCATAAACGAAATTAACATTGTATCTTTATGCTTTTAGTCTGTTAGATTTGAAAGAGTAGGTCCTTCTTTTTTGTTTTTTTTTTCCAAAATTCTATTTCTCCAACATTAATCAGTTATGTCATGTCTCCTGATGTTAATAGTCTATATTAATGAAATAACGAAAATGAATATAAGCAGTGAGGACAAACCTTGTGTTGATTGTCCATAAGAAAATAAAATTAAAATAAGATATGTAAAACTTAAAATAATGATATTGTACCAGTGATAATGGTTTGAAAATAGTGAAACCTAACTATTTTAATATTAAATAATTTTTTTATAAGTAGTTTTGTTATAAATAATTTTGTTATGAATAAGTTTTATTATTTTAAAATATATTATTTATTTATAAATTACTTTTTTATGGTTCTTTTATTTTTTTTTATTGGAGTTCTCATTTTCTTTCATTTGTTTGAAAATCAAAGATTGTCAAAGTAATCCTCGACATGAGCTCTCCACTTCCACCAGAGCGGTTTTCTCAAATAGAGTAAGTTAGTTTTATGTTTCTCTTGATTGTCTATTTTGTCTTCCTTTGCATATGAACTATTTAGGGTTTTATGTACATTCGAATTTTCTATAAGACTCTCTGTTAATCAGTGATTTTAATGGTATGTCATAATCATGTTTTTGTTGTTTATAAGAGTGATAAAGTTTTGTGTGCTTTTGGAGCTTAGGCTTTCTTAAACTACTTGGTTGTACTAGTCCTAATTCATCTGTAGCAAGTTCTAAATTTATATGTTTAATTATTAATTCTTTATCCAAGTTAACATGCAATTCACATTAAGATTAAATGTCTAGAATGAACAAGTTATTGAATTTATTCCTAGATCCAAACCAGTTGGGTGTTCTATCTATGTCCAAGTTTCAATTCACTTACTAGTGATTAGATACTTCTCGATATCATGATATTCCATCATACACATAAATAATCTAGATAAAACATATGAACAAGAAAGAGCTTATATGAGAAAAACAATCATGAAAACACTAACCTTAATGTAAAAATACAATTGGAGAGAACGAAAGCTTCAATCCAAATTGACTTTTGTTAGTATCATTTCAGAAATTTTCAAAAACAATTGTTGTGGTAGATCCAAGATCAAGACGAAATATTTAAAAAAATTTCACCATACATTTTTATTATCAAATTTTTATACTAACATGAACATAATAAACGTTATAAGTCATTAGTGTAATTATATTCATTCTTATAGGTTAGGATTTTAATGTATATAATGTAAACATAAAAAGACAAACATATTTGTAATTAATAAATATATTTGATCAAAAGTTCACATACCATCATAAATTTAGAATCTTAATTTATTCATATTCAAGTATTATTGATAATCATTATAATAAAATTTTGATAAGCATATATACTATTACTAGTTAAATTCATCATGCTACTTATATATTGAATAATTAAATTAAACCACATTTGAAATCGTGGTTTAAGTGGATCATTCTACTTGATCGAGATTACTATAATTAGAAGACAATACAAACAACAACCAATTTTTTTGTTTTCATTTTTATTTAAATAAGAATATATTGTCCGAGAAAACATATATATCATAAATCAAATTTAATCATCTTAAAGTAATAGTTAAAAAAAAAAACCTATTATACAACTTTCAATATATTTAATAAGTTAAAAATCAAATACAGCTATTTAAACATAATTTCATATACATTTCATCTTAAAGTAATAGTTGAAAACTCAATTCAATGAACGTCATATCCAACATTCTAAAATCATGTACAAATATATCATTAACTAACCAATGTTACCCTTGCATGGACTTAATCATCCAATTACAAATTTAACTTAACTCTTAAACATAATTCAATTATAATAACTTCGCTAAAATTTATTCGTAATCTAATATATAGCTACAGAGTAAGAGGCCTGAAGTCCAAAGTTTTACAATTTACTACTAGAATGTGAAAGATCAATTTAAAAAAAAAACATGAGGAGATCTCGTTATAATTTACTACAAAACATATCAAATGGAATTATAAATATTTGATGTGAGTATCTTTTACTGACATTGCATGTGATTAAGTACCGCATCTTATTTTCGATGAGAACAACATGTCGGTTTGCACGCATGAGAAGTAATAAATATCAGACAAAAAATGACTGGTTGATGTAGGCCAGAGCATAATAAAGTCCTACTAAACTATAAAAATAAATAATTAAACTCAAACATGTGTTTTCTTTTATCAAGGATTTCGTGTCTATTTAATTCATTAAAAAAAATACTATAAATTAAACTTGAATAAATTATCTGTCAAAATTAATTCATAATACAAACAATCTATATTCAACTAATGCGATTTGATATAAATTTTAAATTTAAATCATACTAAAGTAGATATGTTAAACTCAATCTAAATCGTCATATTAAATTATTTATAATGAATGTTTTTTTGTTTATTTTGAAAGAAGAGAAAATAAGTATAAAATGCGTAATATTATGCAGAATGAAAAAAATGTTTACAAAATAATTAAACTATTTATATTTTATCTTTATTTTTTATTTTCCCTACTTTTTCCGTACAATAGATATTTCACTCCCAGATTTTATTTATGTATTATTAGACTGTTTATTTATTGATATCTCGTTTCTTCCTCTCAAAAAAGCCATTTTAATAATCTTAAAGAGCAGAAAAAACCAACAAAATTATGCAAATGGGTGGGACCAAGATTGAGTACATGTGTACTTCTTGTTAGATCGTACGTTGAGGTAGATGATAGAAATACGAAATTTTAGATGGTGTAAGTATTAATTACTTATATATATATTTCTGATGTCAGATATGCCGCCGAGAAGGGCATTTTTCTTTAATGCAGATAATTTTTCTGAATAATTTTGTCATCCTTTATAACTGTAATTTAAGTTTTTTTATTATATATATATATATATATATATATATTACTTTTAATAAAGTTAAATATGTTTTTAAGTTTAATTGAAATTAGTTTGTTTTAAAAATTTTTAAATTAATTTAGCTTTTTTATTTCTAAAAGAGTATGAATTTAAAATTCTATATAAATTTTATTAAGTTTATTTAAGATTTTAAATACGTTTTTAATATATTAAATAGTGTAAAAAACTTTAATATTATTATAAAATGCGTTAAAATATCAAATAAATATCATATGATTAAAAATATTAAATTCATATATTTCTAAAATTGAAAAACTAAATTTTATCAAAGTTTTAAAAAATCACTAATTTTAATTTTTCCTAAGTTAATAGATATGTATATTTAAAAGTTTTAAGTTAATCAATTATAATTATTTTAACGTTCTTATTTAATATATATGTACTTATCATTTATTATAATTTTTTATTTTGTAGTAATTAAATTGAAACATAATAAAAAATTTGTTATTTTAAATTTAGAAAAACAAAAATAAAAGTGTTAAAAGTTTAATATATAGTAAAAATAAACTTAATTTATAATATAAATAAATATAAATCTCTCTATATAAATTAATTTTATAAAATTAAATTACATTCTTTTTAATATATTTTACAAAATTAAACTATACTTAAAATTTATTTAAAGTTGAAGTCTTGTTATATAAGTGGATTCTTTTAAAGCATCGAATAGAAACATCTAACTGCAAACCACAAATTAAAAGTGTCGTAATTGTGATGACATATCGACATGCATAAAAAATATATAAAAAATGCAGTCTTTTCAAGAAGAATGACTAGAGAATGTGTGTTTATAGTTTTTAAAGTTGGGTCTGATTTTGTTTTGGGACTTAAGTATAATCTATTTGTACTTTTTATGATTGATTTCAACTCAGAACATGTTATAACTTATGGGTCACTCAACCCAGTTGCATTATATACTCAAAAGCTCTAATTATATAACATCGATGATAATAATGATATCAATTTTAACGGATCAGTTGAATTTTTTAATGCATCAATATTCCAATCATAACAAATAAAGTTTACATGTTTAATTATAAAGGCTTAAACATGTTTCCACACGCTTTTGAAAATTTTAATTGAATATTTATTAAATTTTAATAATTTATTGTCTTTCAAATTTAATTTTTTAATTGTTTTATATATTAGATTTTTTATTAATTATAGATGTGACTATAAA
Organism: Vigna umbellata; assembly: GCF_029865625.1. NCBI lineage: Eukaryota > Viridiplantae > Streptophyta > Magnoliopsida > Fabales > Fabaceae > Vigna > Vigna umbellata. The sequence goes on along the minus strand of NC_142174.1, from coordinate 13,972,114 downwards.
ATTTAACGACATATATTTATTGAAAAATTTTAAATTGTGAAAAATCAATAAATCCCAAAAAATTTAATAGAAATTCAATTATATGTTTTTAAATTTATCCACTGCTAAAAACATAATTAAAAAAATTATAAAATATATTATTAATAAAGTGATATGATCATAATTTATTTTAAGCATTTTAAATTTTGTATTTAAAAATAATGGAAAACCACCATTCCCAACTGCCCTAACACATAAAATAGTGTTTACATCAAATTTTTTGTGTTAATAAAAGTGGTTCCGGAGGAGCCACGCGAAGTTCGAGTTTGTCTATCCAATCATACTGGATGTGACAGAAAAAAATATTTTTCTTTTCAAAGTTTAATTTTAGGAAATAAAATCTTAATCTTTTGTTGACGTTTGCTTTGGCATTAGAAAAATAGGTTATGAACCTTCCTAAAAGGCATTTTTTTCGGGTACAGTTTTAAGTATATACTTATTTTTTGGTACATTATTAAATTATGTTTTACTTTAAATTTCTAAATACAATCTGGAGAGAGTGAAATCTAAATTACAAGGATATCGAGTTATTAAAAATATGTGTTTCGGATTAATACGCGTAATAAAACATTTTTAATAAAGAATAATGTATTTTTAGTTGCTATTTATTTTAAAGGTTAAAAAAATATCTATAAAAAAAAAACTACTTTTTAGATTTGATCACCTTTCATAAATATCGAAAATTGTATCTCCTGTGCTTCCGTTCTCCTCCATGAAGTTTTTCTTTTTCCTATTTAATATAACAGTTGTTTAAAAAATATAAAGCACGAAAAAAAATATAAAAACAGCGGAGAGAAAAAACGAAAAAGAAAGAGGAAGATATCTTCTTAACTTTGGCGCCTGAGATGTCATGTCACGATACGTATTATCACAAGAAACCTTATTCTATTGGGAAAATAAATAGACATAGATTAGTGTGGGAGGAAAAATGCGAAAAAAGATAAACGAGAGCAACTGAATTTCCTTTCCGGAAAACGCAAGGGTTGTTTTCAATTGATTCTTATTTTTATACGATAAGCACTAAATCAGACTGTTCTGGTTCTCGCCGCCGAGACAGTAGCGAGTGACCACGCTGGCGTAACACCAACGCCACTCACTTCTTCGTTCTTTAGTTTCCTCGTTCAGCGATGCCTCCACAAGACCACCACCAGCCGCTGTTAGCGGAGGAGCAGGAAGAGACTGCGTACGATTCCGCGGACAAGGTCGTGGTGGTCGGAATCGACGAGCAGGAGGGTGACGAGGCGCTGCCGTTCTCATGGCGGAAGCTGTGGCTGTTCACGGGGCCGGGGTTTCTGATGAGCATCGCGTTTCTGGATCCCGGGAATCTGGAGGGGGATCTTCAGTCTGGTGCCATTGCTGGGTACTCCCTCTTGTGGCTCCTCATGTGGGCCACTGCTATGGGCCTCCTTATTCAGCTTCTCTCGGCCCGCCTTGGCGTCGCCACTGGGAGACACTTAGCTGAACTGTGCAGGGAAGAGTATCCTGCATGGGCTAGGATTGTGCTCTGGCTTATGACTGAAATCGCTCTTATTGGCTCTGACATTCAGGAGGTTATCGGGAGCGCTATTGCTATCAAGATTCTCAGTAATGGCGTCGTTCCCCTTTGGGCTGGGGTCGTAGTTACAGCTTTAGATTGGTAGCTAACATTTGTCTCCCTTTCTTTCTTAAACCATATTTAGATATTTTAAATGGAGCAATTAGTTATTTAATTAGCTTCTCTTTTAATTGTCTTTATTTTTTTTCTACAGTTTCATTTTTCTCTTTCTTGAGAACTATGGTGTGAGGAAACTGGAGGCGTTTTTCGCTGTTCTGATTGCTGTAATGGCTCTGTCGTTTGCGTGGATGTTTGGTGAAGCAAAGCCCAATGGTGTTGATGTTCTTGTTGGTAAGTTTGTTTTGGTTTTTACTTTCAACTATTCACTTTCTCCCAGTACTCATCCATGTTTTAATTTAGTCTCTATAAAAAACTGTCTTTTTTAGTTTCTATACAGTTTTTTTTAATGGTTTATAAACGTTAGAAAGCTTTTGTAGTGGTTTTACACTGCTTAAAATTCTTTTTTAATGCTGGCGTCGAGGACCAAAATTAACTTTTATGTACGAGTAGGGACTAAAGCTTACAACTTAAAACGAAGACATCATATGAACCAAATTTAATGTTTCGTTTAGTTGATTTGGGCGAGTGGAATTTTACTGTCTTAGAGTAAATTCTTAGGTGTGCTCTTCCGACATATCTGATAAACACTTCAATCTTATATTTGTAGGTATTTTGGTTCCTAAACTTAGCTCCAGAACTATACAACAAGCTGTTGGAGTTGTGGGTTGCATTATTATGCCTCACAATGTGTTTTTGCATTCTGCGCTTGTTCAATCTAGGCAGGTTGACCCCAGCAAGAAAGGCCGTGTTCAGGAAGCTCTTAATTACTACTCGATAGAGTCCACCATCGCCCTGGCGGTGTCCTTTGTGATTAATATATTTGTTACAACTGTGTTTGCCAAGGGCTTTTATGGTACTGAAATAGCAAAAAACATTGGTCTTGTAAACGCAGGTCAGTACCTTCAGGAGAAGTACGGGGGTGGACTTTTCCCCATCATGTATATATGGGGTATTGGGTTGTTAGCAGCCGGCCAGAGTAGCACAATTACTGGTACATATGCGGGACAATTTATCATGGGGGGTTTTCTGAATTTAAGGTTGAAAAAGTGGGTGAGGGCATTGATTACTCGAAGTTTTGCAATCATCCCAACAATGATAGTTGCTCTTATATTCGATACCTCGGAGGAGTCATTAGATGTTCTGAACGAATGGCTTAATGTTCTCCAATCAGTTCAAATCCCATTTGCACTCATTCCCTTGCTTTGCTTGGTGTCCAAAGAACAGATAATGGGCAGTTTCAGAATTGGCCCTGTCCTTAAGGTATATATTATCACTTTCTCTGCATTTTTGTCAGACTTTGCCCGTTGTCAGTGTATTAATTTGATGGAAGACTTTGAAATGTCGTATTATTTCATTTGATATAAAATTGCCAGCTTTATCTTCCTTTATGGGTAATCAATTAAATGAAACCTAGGAAGAGATAATTCGGAAATGTCCCAGGGTAGTCAGTCCTTTATGTCTTGCTTTTCTGGCAAGAGATAATTCAGAATTGACTTAAGGCATACCTGATTTCTCCTATAATTCAAAATTAGATTTTAAGAAGGAAAACGGGTAGCTTGATTTTACTGTCCTGTCTTGAGAGTTGAAAGGAGGTGAGATAGTGGACTGTCCATTATCTAGTTTCACAAATTATTCACCCCAGGACCTTGATCTTCTTAACAACTATTCCAAAGCCATACATTCTTCTATTCTTATCTGTGTATATTATTATATTATCATCATGAGATTATGTTTTCATCATTTTTTCCAATGTGACCATGGGCACATGTTAAGAAGAGAAAAATAGAAAGTTTTTATTAAAAGTGTAAAACATTTACTATATTAAAAACATAAAAGTCATTTGATACATGTTTTTTTATGTAATTATAAGGATTTAGTGCTTCCTGCCCATGGGCTCAAAACTGTATTTTCAATATCCTATATCATGCGTTATTTTGCTGCAGTTGGAGAGTATGTGAATCAGCATTGTCTTGAAACGTCAAGAAAATGACATATGTAGATTACATGTGATAAAATAATGCCCACCATTGAGATTTTTGATAATTTCTCTACCTAGGTTAACGAGAACGACTTATGCTTTCCGGAGTCAGTAGTTTCAAGGATTCCTTTTTTGTACCCCTACCCGTCTTTTTTTTTTCCTTTATAAGTTTTTTCTGGGGCGTTGGTTCTGCTTAATATTATTTAATGTTGGACATGCTAAAACAGTATTGTTTATATGATGCTTTGCTTTCTGCCAAGGTGTTCTTCAATTGTTGCTTCTGTGGACATTGGTTGTATTTAGACCAACACCCCTTTACCCGATTTTATGCTTTGTTCTCTTGAATTAATTGTGCTATAGTCATGAATCATTATTGTCTTTTGGATGACATGGATACAGATTATTTCCTGGCTTGTGGCTGCTCTGGTGATAGTGATAAACGGCTATCTTTTGGTGGAATTCTTCTCCTCTGAAGTGAATGGAGCAGTGTTTGCAGCTATAGTGTTTGTATTAACAGCTGCATATGTTGCATTCGTACTTTACCTTATTTCACGAGCCATTACCTATACACCATGGCAACGTTTAACCGGATCTAAGACAGTTGCTACCGCAGAGAATTGAGCAGTCGTTCAAGTTTCACAAGTAATTTTCCTCTATTCTTTAAGGCTCACTCGTGCTTGTTATTTGTAAAAGAACTTGCAACTGGATGCACGGGGCACAGGAACCTTGGTTGTCATACTTCAACAAAACAAAACGAGTCGGAGTTTATGTATCTGTAATTCTGTCAGAACTCTATGTATAAATGCAGCTGTAAGCATACCTTGGATGTTGAGATAATGTAGCTGAGACAGTTTGTAGAACTTTGATGTTCAAGCAAATAGTTCCCTTCATTGTTCTCTCTGGCTGACCCTGTCCACTAGATTGGGATTGCTTTTTGGGCTGTGGCTAGAATATGACAATGTATATATACCCTTATGATACCCTCTTAAGTCCATGTCAATTGCAGCAATAACATTTCTTTCAAAATATAGGCAAGAAAAAGGGAACCAAAGGAAACTGTCTTGCGATAACGGATATTCATTCATCCGTGACAGAGTAAACAATGTTTGTAAAATTGATATTTTTGATACATTCTTACATCTGAAGTCATTCAACAATCCTAACAAACATCCCAATCAAATATTCAAAAACCAATGTTTTTCCCACATAATTGTAGCTCACATTTTAAAACCCCTCTACTTTTTATACTTTTCCTACGGTATCTTTTCTCCGTGCACATACCAATAATGAGTTTTTTTCTTCTTTTTCTGATGGGGTTATCAGGTGTATATTATATATTATTGTGATATTGAGTCTTAGGAGTATATACTCTTTTTATGATTTTAGTTTAATTTTTCTTAAAAAGCGTGAAATATTTAACATTTTTTTTTTTCAATTCTAAATTTAAATTTATTGTTGTTAGGTAAATATTATACTATTATTGAAATTTTGAGATAAACATTATGAGAAATTTAACTTTTTAGGTGTATTTTCAATGTTAGAGTGTTCCTTCTAATTTATAGTAATATTATATGTTTTTTTATTAAAATATTTAATTATATTATTCTACAACCATTAAGCTTTCAAACTCAGTATTAAAAAATTGAACTAAAAAAATCTTACAGTTTGATAAAAAAAAGAGAAATGATAGTTTCACGTACCTAAATCTTTTACATTTGTTTAACATTATCATTACTTACATTTTAGTTTTTTTTTTAAATATAAAACTTTACACTTTTAAAATCATTTTAATTTTATACTTTATTTTAATTTTATATTCTGTTTTAATTTTATATTCTGTGTCAAACCAACGTAAAATGTGTCGTGATATATTTTCGTAAAAAAAAATAAAAATCGACAACCATATACTAAGTAATCTATGTCTGATATTGGGAATATGTTATTTTTTCTTAAAAAAGAGGTGATGGTGGTGACACAATTGGTAAAACAGTCAAGCTGGGTAACTAGAAAATAAATAAGCGAAAATGGATATTTTTGGTTTCAGGTACAGCAGAGGATGGTTTGACTTTTCTCCTTTCTTTGTGTAAATTGAGACACTCCTTTTTCTCGGTGGAGTCTTTAGTCTTCAGTCTTCAGTTCCTGTTTGGCTTTGATCTACGCCGTCGCTTGAAAGAAGTTTGACTCATGGCTTTGCAACGGACGCAACTCATCTCCGTCGTGTTCCTTATTCTATCCCTGGCGCAGTGGGTTGTTGTCTCCGGGGACTACGGCAAAGTGTTACTCTTACCAAACGAGGGTTCTCGTACTGCTATGATTCTTCCTCTACAGCACTCTGTTCCCGATTCTTACGTCTCCGACTTTAGCCCCCGTCGTCAACTTCAGAGATCGCTGTCCCAACGCCACCCTAACGCTCGCATGAGGCTCCACGACGATCTCCTCCGGAACGGGTTCGTCTCTTTCGCCACATCGTTTCCTTTCCTCTTTCTCAAAATAGTTTCGCACTTTTTTTTTCTAATTGTGTGTGTTTTGGAATATGGATTGAGTAGGTACTACACGACACGGCTTTGGATCGGTACTCCTCCGCAGAGGTTTGCTCTAATTGTTGATACGGGGAGCACTGTGACCTATGTCCCATGTTCTACTTGCCAACACTGTGGTAAACACCAGGTAGTGTTACTATTCATATCTGGATCAATAAATTAATGTTTATTTTGATTGATTGTTAAATTTGTGTAAAAAAGGTGCTATTTGATTATGGATTTAACTCGAGATTATGAAAATTATTGAGTGGCCAACTTGATGATCTACATCTAATATGTTCCTTATTATAAGAACTGTCTTCGCTTTTCAAGGCCATAAGCCATATTTTAGGATGATATCAGAGTCTATTCTAGATTGATTATTGAGTCACATTTATTTGTGCTCAAGATGTCTATTCTTAGGGTGAAGGAGGTTGCTGGTCTGCATTGGTCCATGCTCTGGATGTCTAGTCCTAGGTGAGTGACCTAAAGGGGGGAGGGGGAGGGGGGTGGGGGGGGTGGGGGGTGTGGTGACGTTGAGATCTGAAATTCTTGTAAGGCTAGATGAGTTTTGAGGGAGTTGAGTGAGGTCCTAAGGTGAGTTTGTGATAAAAATACACATTGAAGGGGTTATATGATTTTTTTTTAAATTTATACACTCCCGGGTGTGCTTTGTATATTTGTGAAAATAGAAAAATGGAGGACTGAAAATTGATAACTCCCTCAGATATAAGATGAGTCTAGACTCGAGATACTGAATTTCATTCTCATTCCTCCAATTTTCACTTCTACCAACTACCAACACTCCTTTAATGTTGCGAGGTAGACTGCTTATGCCTCTGTCGCGTTCAGTTTGTTTTTGAATGCCATTTATTTCAACTTTAAAAAGATGTTAACAGAATATTTTTTGGTTAGAAATTATAGTGCCCATGCACATGTATCTCACCTGATTTATCTGAAGTGGATTGGATTTGTGTGCCCAATTTTTTTTAACAGGATCCAAAGTTCCAGCCAGAAGATTCAGAAACCTATCAACCTGTAAAATGCACATGGCAGTGCAACTGTGATGCAGACAGGAAGCAGTGCACGTATGAGAGACGGTATGCGGAAATGAGTACTAGCAGTGGGGTCCTTGGTGAGGATGTTGTATCCTTTGGAAATCAGAGTGAGCTTTCCCCTCAACGTGCTACTTTTGGCTGTGAAAATGATGAGACTGGGGATCTTTATACTCAGCATGCTGATGGAATCATGGGTTTGGGCCGTGGAGATCTAAGTATCATGGACCAACTGGTTCAGAAAAAAGTGATAAGTGATTCATTCTCACTGTGCTATGGTGGAATGGGTGTTGGTGGGGGTGCTATGGTTCTTGGTAGCATATCTCCCCCAGCTGACATGATTTTTACACATTCAGATCCTGGTCGAAGGTGTGTGTCAAATTCCTTATTTTACAGATATGAGATGTCATGCATTTTCTTAACAAATGCATTTTATTAATCTCACACATTTACTCTAGTTTTGGGATGCCAACAGTCCATATTACAATATAAATTTGAAGGAGCTACATGTTGCGGGTAAGCGATTGAATTTAAACCCAAAGGTTTTTGATGGGAAGCATGGAACTGTCTTGGATAGTGGCACGACTTATGCATACCTTCCAGAATCAGCATTTGTTGCATTTAAACATGCTGTAAGTGTTTTCTCATAAATATCACTGTATAAGTGCTTGAGTTACAATTTTAATCTTACATATTTTCTGAAACTTTGACTTGTTTTCAAATCAGTGAGACTTGTCATTCCTGTGTTATGAGGTGAGATAGAATAAAATTGTCAATGGAATAAAGGTATTCTTTGTAAGAAAAATTTCAATTTTAAAGATTTCCAGGAAGGCCTTGAATACCCCCTATTGCACATGTAGGAGGCACCTCTTAGAGCTGTTGTGGGTTAATCATCCCCATTATACAAATATTGCTGCAGATATATTCTTCTTTCATAATCATGATCCTGGTCTTCCCTTAGTTTTAAGTGACTTGAGTTATTTATTGGATTTTTTTTTTTAATTTACTGAATATTTATGTAATGCACTTTGCCACTTTGGTAAAGCAACTATGTTTTTATAAGAGCTTAAATTTTTCAGTATAAATTTAAAATTCATTGGATGGATGTTTGTTCTTTACTTGAATAGGCAGTATATTTTTGCCATACCGGCGGTTATTGGTATTCTATGATATTTAAATAGAGTTTAAAGATGCTTCAATTCTCATGTCATTTTTTTTGGTTCTTTACTTTTGCAAATTCTCGTTAAGTTTTCTAATCAACAGACGATGCAATATTAGCAGTCATTACTAGCTATTTTTTTTTTTGGGAGCAGCACTTAAGTGACAATGCTTTAAGATTATAACTAATTATGCTTTATTTCGGTATTCATTTCTTTGGGATGTTCTCCCTTAACAGCTCAGACACTTAGATAATTCAATCGGTTAGTGAAATGAATGTGCTATGTATTGTGGATTCCTGGAGAGTCCTTTTTAACCTCTCATCACTATTTTGGTATCATAAATCAATTTTCCTGTTTGCAATATAAAATAAAGTCTTCTGTATACCATATAATTTATCTTTTATGACTGATGACTCAGATTATGCATTTATCTGATTGCAGATTACGAAGGAAACTCACTCGTTGAAGCAAATAAGTGGTCCAGATCCACGTTATAATGATATATGTTTTTCTGGTGCAGGAAGGTAAGTGGCACTTTTAAGGAGTGAATGTACACACGGTGCTGCTTAATTAACGGTTTTGAGTTTACTTGTATTTCAGTGATGTCTCTCAACTCTCTAAAAGCTTTCCGGCAGTTGACATGGTATTTGAAAATGGTCACAAGTTGTCACTGTCACCTGAAAATTACCTGTTTCGGGTTAGTTGTGCAATAAAATCATTAATATCCTTAGTCGTATTTCTTGGTTGATTGCTTTTCTTATCCCTATTTTACTGTGGTTGTCTTTTATTAAGCATTTAAAAGTGCGAGGTGCATATTGTCTTGGGGTTTTTTCAAATGGCAATGATCCAACTACTCTTTTAGGAGGTATACCTTATTTAGTATGGATAATTTCATGCCATTTCATACTTCCCTCGCTTTTAAATATTATTTAGTATGGGTTTGTCTTATAGTGATCATTCTTTTGTTTGAGTAGGTATTGTTGTTCGTAACACTCTTGTGATGTATGATCGTGAGCATACAAAAATTGGTTTCTGGAAGACTAATTGTTCTGAGTTATGGGAAAGACTACATGTCTCAGACGCACCATCACCCATGTCACCAAAATCTGAAGGAACAAATTTGACCAAAGCATTTGAGCCCTCTGTTGCTCCGTCCCCCTCCCCATCACAATATAATTTAGAGCTAGGTATTATGAGCTGCTGTTTTTTATTTTATGCTGAGAGACCATGTTCAAGCATGGCTAAGATGTTAGTAATTGATAAAAGAGTTCACTGATTTAGTTTAATTGCTTATTTTTCAGAAATTTCTACCATCTCTTTGTGATTTAGGTCACTGATGACTAATCTGTTTTCATCAACTTAATTGTGCAGGTGAACTCCAAATTGCTCAAATAATAATTGTAATTTCATTTAACGTCAGCTACATGGAAATAAAACCTCACATTACAGAACTGACTGGACTCATTGCTAACGAGTTAAATGTTAATACTTCACAGGTTAGAAACGGTCACTGAAGTGCAGAAAATTTGGTTGAATACTTGCATCTTTAGTTATAATTAATAGTTTTGATGAAGTATAAACGTTTAATTAATAATATCCATAATATAACCTTCTCAATGTCATTTGGATGGTGTGCGCTGGAATTTGGGTAGAGGTCGTAGATGTTTTACTTTTAGTTAATGTGACAATTTTCCAAAATAGTGATAAAACAATATGCATTTTTGGGTAATTTTTCCCTGTTGATGTGTACTTTTACTTTATAATGACAACAAACTTGCTGGAATGCTCACAGGTTCAGTTGTTGAATGTTTCTTCTCTTGGAAATGGTTCTCTCTCTAAATGGCTCATAACACCGAGGCCATATGCTGATTTCTTTACAAATGCCACCGCAATGGTAAGTGGACATTTGTGCATATGCATTTTGGTAAAGACTGCCTGTTTGATTGTGATTTTCATTGTAACAGAGTATGATTACCCGGCTTTCTGAGCATCGAATGCAAATTCCTGACTCACTCGGAAGTTATAAGTTACTTGATTGGAATGCCAAGCCTCCATTGAAACGGTAAATATTTTCTTGAAAGAAGTCAGATAATTATCTTTCCTGCCATCATGTACTTGTGCTTGCATAACTTAAAGTTTTATTATTCATAATGCATGCAATACTGAGGTAGCTAGTATAACTGATGCAGATTGGTTGGAAAGTCTAATTCACTAATCTGTTAAAATTCATGTTAAGGTTATTTGTTTCCTCATCTGATATTTGTGAGAACATATGCAGGCCTTTTTCATACTTATAGATACTAATATTCACGTAGACTTAAATTTGGGTTTTCATTCTTGATAAATTACCAAGTTTTGTTTTTGGTCCCTAATAATTTCTTTTAACTTTTTCATCCCATTTTGTTGTTCCAGTGCCATCTAAGCAAGTTTAGTCATAAAAACAAAGTAATAAATTCATTTGAGACAAAAAAGTCAAACAATACTGGGGACCAAAAACAAAATTTGATAATTTCTTGGATCTAAATATATACTGCCATTCATGTATTTATATAACTATTCATAAGTGTGTGCATTTGTAGAGCTTATTAGGTGAAAATGAAAGGGCGCTAATCTTGCTTGACAAAACATTACAAAGATTAAATTTTAATACAACCAATATTAAATATCTATATATGATTGTATAGTTATTAGAGTCTTTCTTTCACAAATTGAGTTGTACGATTCAATTCGACTTGAGTAGCTATTGATACATATCATATATGAATTTCACAGGACATTGGATCTTATGAAACAGCACAATTCCGTATCATCTATACAATCACATGATTGAACAACAATTCATTGTTTTATCATTACTTCTTTTTCACCAGTTCTTATGAAAGAGATTGAAGATTCATATAAGCTTAAATTGTTAGATGAAGGGGAATTGATGGGCCAACTTTTGAACTTATCCTATTTGATTATTCTATTACTGTATTTGTTACTCACTTGTTTAATGCTTGCACTTTAGTTGACTGTTTCCTTCTTCAAAAGTAGAGGCTTCCTAAACTAAATTAACATCAGTACATTGAACGCTATTTATGGTGTATATGATTTTAGAGTTATTTTTCATGGTCTCTAAATCATATAATTCAATTTATGACCGACTTCAAGAGTTGCTGAGGATTAGGTTTTTATCATTTTTCATGTTCTCACATACTATGGTCCTTGTGTAGATGGGGGTGCAGTATATTGAATCCTTATATTTTTCGCTGTACTGCGTAGAAGCCTGTGGCATGTTTTCTGCCTTAGTGAATAGTTCAATGGTAGAATGAAGTGTAATTATTTGGAAATATTAATTTAAGATTAATTCTATTTAGAACCATAAAATTTTAATACTTCACTTCTATTTTTACCTGTTTGTCATGCAAATATATTGTGTCAAAGTAAACTTTTGGAACAAGTGGGAAAACAACCTCTGTTCTTTTCAAATTTTAGACATGTCATCCTATTTAACCATACATTTTGCATGGTTGTTGAATCAAAATTTTGTTTCTTGTTTGAAGTACATAGATTAAGTATTTTTCTGTATCCATTAAACATTTTTCTGAAATTATGCAGGACTTGGTGGCAGCAATATTATTTGGTTGTGGCTTTAGGTGTTTTATTTACATTGGTTCTAGGACTGGCAGCCTTTGGAATATTCTTAATTTGGAAAAACAGACAGCAAACTGAGCACTCATACGAGCCAGTTGATGTAGCTGTTAAAGAGCAGGAACTTCAGCCACTATGAGCGTGTTTGAACCACTATTGCTTAGTGGTTTGCCTTGTTAATGTGGCTGGCATATTCGAGTCCATCAATGCAAAAACAATTTATACAGTCATATAGTAGTAATACAACCGATCAAGATTTTGGTTTCTGAGAATTAAGAAATCGAGCTGTATATAAAGAATTATTCATCTGCAAACACAATTGTGTTTGTGATAATTGCAATATAGCAGTGAATCAAAGGGTGGCGGTAGCTTTAGGTTAAACTAAAATTTCGTTTTAGGGAGATACTTATATATTTATTTAGTTATTACTTTTTACTTTGTTATTATTCTTATTTTTAAGTTCTCATCTTCTTTCTTGTATCTCATTCTTCTTACTAATCAATTATAATTAGTAACCATAAGATTATATGATGTGGTTATAATTGAAGATAATGATGATGATAGGCACCCACATATAAACTAGTTAATAATTCAGTCAACAAAATCGATAATGTAACTGTTTATAACTTATTTAACTGTTGGTGATTCCATTAACCATCATCTTTCAAGATTTGTAATAATGGGAACACTGCTGAAGCATTTGATTGATTGAAGCTGAAGCATAAGGATACACTATTGAGTAAACAAGGCAAATATAGAGCACAATTTTCTATAGGGTGGCCTGGAACCAAGGCTCCCTTTCTGACTAAATTTATTTACACCATTAAGCCAAATTATTTATTATTTATGTAGCAATTTTTATTTATAGAGTTTATTATCTATAATTTATATATATATATATATATATATATTTAATATAGATCAATTCACCATTAACTAACTGATTTAATAAGTGACCTATTAATTTACTATCTTGATCTAATTATTGACTCATTCGAGTTTTATAACACTAATATTTGTAGTTGTGATAATTAATACAAACGACGCCTTGATTTATTGCGTTTGATTCAATAATAAAATGGATTAAGTTAAGAATTGAATTCCTTAAATAATGAATTGAAGTTGAGTTAGGTACAATTGGACTTATTTGATCACATTTACTAAATAATTATATTATATTATATATATATATATATATATATATATATATATATGTATATATATATATATATATATATATTTATATTAATTTTATTTTCACAAGATAAAAACGTATAACAAAAACACGTAAAATAATCATTTTTTTTAATCTAGCTAAACTGAATTATTTGAATTGAACATAATTTAAGTTAACTCAATCATGATTTTATGTGACAACATTCTATCATTCAACTTGTTTCCAATTTTACTTATCGTGAACATTCAAAATACGTTGATATTCATCAACATTTTATTTTATTTTATTTTGAACTGATATTAAGTTGATTTACGTTAAGAGTCAACATCAAACTGCAATTATTTATATAGAAATTATAGCCCCCTATTTTTTTACAAGTAAATTGAAAACCACAGACACTTATTTTAATTTAGATGGGGTATTAGTAAATATTTTAACCAACAGTTAATAGGTTTTTATTTTTTTACTTTTTAGAGTTTTAAAATTGTATATAAATTTTCTACCTTTTGTTCAATTTTTCAATATTAGAAAAAATCATTTTCTTCTTTTTTTAATATGGTATCACCATACATTTTCTTTTTAAGTACATTGATTTTTCCTTCTCTCAATTAGTGAACCTTATTTTATTGGTTTAATGTTTCAATAGGTCCCTTTTTTCGTCCTGAATCTCAAATAGGACCCTTTCTTTTTTGGCGTTTCAATTGGGTCCTTATTTTTATAAATTAAATAGGACCTTTCCGTTAAATTGATAAGACGGCGTTAAGTGTTAAAACAACACTGTCAGCATACAACATTTAACGCCGTCTCATCAATTTAACGGAAATGTCCTATTTAATTCAATTTTATAAAAATAAGGACCCAATTGAAATGCCAAAAAAGAAAGGGTCTTATTTGATATTGTGAACGAAAACAGGAACCTATTGAAACATTAAACCTATTTTATTCTTCCATGACTTTTATGATGCTTCCAACCCTTTCACCCTTATTTCCAATGACTACTCTCTTCTCACCATTTAACTGGAGATAACCAAAGAATCAAGTTTCAATCAGAAAAAAAATGTATCAAATTCAAAATAAAACTACTATTACACAAACAACAAATTTTCAAATTGACTCAAACAATTCAAAAGTCAAACCAGTACTAATATCGATAATTTATTATAATAATTACAGTATAAGTTAATTTGGAGTTGAATCATTTGTGCACACTGTTCAGTAAATAGATGTTTCACACTCCATAAGTTTGATTGTATATGCCATCAAATAACTAGATATTTAACGTTTTCTGAGATTTAAACTTTAGTTTAAAAATGAATAAATATTTTAATATTTGATAACTTAAGGAGCATGGTTATTTGTGTGCTTATATATGAAACCATTAATTTAAGAAAAAAAAGTTCAGAGGAATTTTTTGCCACATCTTACTGTTGCCTTTGGTGGCTAAAAAGTAAATTCGTTGAGTGTGATTCTGGCATTGAACATTTCGTCCCAGTGAAGGAAACTCAGAAAGGAAAAAATGTGAGTTTCAATATATCTGTGCTTAAAGGAAGAACGTACAACACTCTTTCAGTCTTCACCATAGCTGCTGAAATGAAAAAGACATTCGTGGTCACTAGCCAGCACAAAAACAAACTCATATGGGTGCAGTGCAGGTAAAGAAAATAGCAGAGAAATTTTCCATATAACACGAGAAAATATGTGACAGTGAAAGATGCACTGTGCATGCTTTTAATTATTATAAGCCATGTCTACACGTGCAAGTAAAATCAGAAGCTGCAGTAGCCATTAAAAGAGACTTCTATACTAATATAAGGCCTTTTGGGTCACTGTAATTTTCTGTGGCACTCGACAAGTAGATAAAAGCACAAAGCTTTTGTCAATTATCATCTATGAATGACCCGAGAAGATCTCAGAATTTGGAGGCAAATCTGTAGAGCTTTCAGGGTTTCATCAGATTTGGTTCACTTCAATTGGAAGGAAGAGAAATTAGGAGCTAGTATTACTGAGTCTGCAAGCTGGCGCCTGTAAAGTTAGTTGAAGCTTAATTGCAGATCATAAAAATTGCTCTTTTTATGATAAAGTTAGGTCTACCATCTACTTGAAGAAAACAAGAACAAATTGTGGAATAAAGTTATATTTGGGCTAATGGAAAAGAGAGCACTAAATTTCATTAAGTATCATCTACTGCATTCATAACTTGTTGCCTATAATTTTAGTTGATCCAATGCCATCCATTAAATAATCTAGTGGTTTTGTTCAATGAATTATATGACGATGACAAATAATATAGCTTCGAAAGCAAGCATTGATCTTTATCTCTGTGGTAAAAACTTTTCAATTTTTTAAGAATCAGATTAAAATGTTTCTCAATTTTTGTTTACAGTCTAAAATATTATATTTTCAATACACAGTGCTTTCGTGAATAATTTTCATTATGTTTTATAGGAAAATATTTGTAAGAAAATGTGAGAGATTTAGTGGTATGAGGAGGACATATGTCTCCAAATGAAGAGATCAAGTGTTGTATGAGCATATAAATAGAAAATTTAAACAAGAATAATCTCATTATTTTCAGATTTTGTATCTCTCTAAAACAACATCCTTTACCTTTCCTCTCCCTTCTCTCTAGAAATTCTCACTTCTTCTTCATCTGATCATCAATCAGGCCGTGGTTGAGCTTTCCTGGTGTCAAGAGTTTTCCTTTGCACCGATCAAGTTGTTGTTTTGAGCTGGTAAGTTCAATTCCTTTTCCTTTTTGAAAAATTCTGCATTTCCTGTAACATGCAAGCATTGTACGGTCTTGCATGTGTTCATCAGCCTTTCATCCTGATTCTGATTCTGTTTCTGGTTCGGTGTTTGGGTTCCTTTCACCAATCCAAAGTCTGTAGGTTGTCTTAGGATCACTTGAGGCTTAGCAAAACTGTGAAGAAGTTTTATTCTGTCAAGATGTGCGGTCGGTTGAGAGGTAAGGGAAGCTAGTTGATTTAATTAATTGATTTATGATGTATGAAAATGTTGGTTGATGATACTGCATGTATGTAAAAGTTGAATGTTGTGTGTTCACAAATATTCGTGTGGGTTGTTGAATGCTATGGTTATGTTGTTTTCATTTCTGCAGAATTCTGGGAGTTTTGCCGAGAGAATTGTGAGGTAGTGAAATGATAAAAATGGGAAATTTTGTGTTTGAAGTAGTTTTAGTCTGTAGAGAGATTATGGACAAGTTGTTTAGAACTTGTTGGAGCCTTTGAATTACTCAAAACTGTACAAAAAGTAGGAAATCTGATTTTCAGTCCTTGAGTTGATGATTCTGCAGAATTGATTCTCAAATATTAGATGAAACTCTTTAAATGATGTTAGAAAGGTTTAGGTATTCTTAGTTTAGTGTAGATATATGTATGATTCATGTTTGGAGGATTAAAAGTTTGGAAAAATGTTTAGTTTTGGTAAAATTTGATGTGTTCATAATTCTGCAGAAGTATCTGCTGAATTATGCAGAAAACTGAGGGTTCGTTGTTGACCGCTCGGTCATGTGCTGATTTGGCCGTTCGGCCTTGTTTTGCGCTCGGTCATTAACTGAGTTCGGTCTCTTTGGAGTCCTCCAGTTCATGACCGATCGGCCTTAGTAGCGCTCGGTCTCGATAGTGCTTGTTCTGTACTAGCGCTAGGTCTCGGTAGTGCTTGTTCTGTACTAGCGCTCGGTCTCAGTAGTGCTTGTTCTGTACTAGCGCTCGGTCTCGGTAGTGCTTGTTCTGTACTAGTGCTTGTTCTGTACTAGTGCTCGGGTCTCGGTAGTGCTTGTTCTGTACTAGCACTCGGTCTCGGTAGTGCTTGTTCTGTACTAGCGCTCGGTCTCGGTAGTGCTTGTTCCGTACAAGCGCTCGGTCTTGAGAGTGTTCGGTCTTGCACTGGTACTCAATTTGCTATTGGTGTTCGGTCTTAACTACGTTCGGCCTCTGATGGGCCTTACCGTTTAACGACCTTTCGGTCTTTCTTAGTGGTCGGTCCTAAATAGTGTACGACCAGTTCTTTAGTCTTATCTGTTATGAACAGTTCTGTCATGTCCTTTGGGAAGTGAGTAACCGTTCGTTCTCCACCAGTCACAGAGTGTTCGGTCTAAGTCGATAGTGTTCGACATAAGATAAAAAGGTTCGGTTTAACTCTAGTTTTCGGTTGCTCTAGTATTCGGCCCTAAAACTGTGTTCAACTCATACTTGAGTCTTACTCTTAAATGATCGTTCGGTCATGTTAGTATTTAGGGAAAGTTTCTCCCGTTCGGGCTTGTTCATAAGTTATGATTGATCTTTCACGTTCGGTCGTATTCAAAGGTGGGATTATTGTTTTACTGTTATATATGTGTGATATTTATTTAAAGATGTGATGGCTAAGGAATGATCATAGTTCTAATGTATTGATGATGAAGTATGATGGTATTTAAAATGTGATATGAATGGAATAATATGGATATGAAAGAGTATTCCAGGGAGGAATATCTCAAGATTTGTTATGGAATGGTAAAGTATGAATGTGGTCATGCTAAGGTGGCGTTTATCCTGATATTCTGTGATTACTCATTCTCAAGTAGAGAGGAGTAAATCATGTGTGAGAATGGCAAGAGATCCTAATCCATAAGTTTAAGATGGGCAAGTTATAACGGACTAACCTCGGGTGACAGCTGTTGAGGGCATCCCAGTTACTACATCACCAGGGTGAAAAAACGTCCTAGCTACACAAAATTCATACAGTCCGGACAGTCAGAGTAAAAGTGGTCGGTCATTGCATGTATTAAATGTTTGGTCATTGCTGAAAATGTATGTTGGTTGTTGCATGATTGACATGTTGGTTTTGTTTACTCTTATGTTTATCTGAAGTATATGTTATCATAGTTAATTAAATTACACTAGCTTACCCTTATTTTTCTGTCTTGTCATGTTGTCTGTTCGGTCGTCTTTGTCCTTGCAATGATCACCCTGTGGGTGTGAGCAGAGTGTGCAGAAGGTTTCAGGAGCAGGCGCTGGCTGGAGAGGATGGTTTCCGTTAAGTGTAAGACCGTTTGGTCTTGTACCTGTTTTTGCAGTTAGTATAGGACCGTTCGGTTTAATACTCTGTTTGTATGACTGTTCGGTATCTTGTATGACTGATTGAGCTGTTTTTTTTATAATTTGTATTAGTGTAGGTTTCTGTAAAGTTTTTAATTTATGGTTATTTTATATAATTATGAGTTAGCTTTATATCCTGTAACTCTTCTATCTTATTGTAAATGTAAGAACTCTTAAGTATAGTTTACAGCTATATTTTTGGGATGTTACAGAAAAATGTTACAATATAATTTTTAACAAAAATAAAGATAAATAATTGATTCAGTATAATAAATATTGATATTTTTTTATAATAATAAAAGATATAGTGTTAGTATAAAATTTTTAATTTCATTAATTTTGTTAATGATTAAAGTATTTGAATATCTATTTATAATGTATATTTATTATAGCAAAAATTAAGATTAGGATGTGTTTATTAATTTTAAATTTTTTCTTTAATTAATATTAGTGTATGTTTACTAATTTTAATTTTTGAAGGTTATAACCTTTGTGAAAACTTTTTTACGACTTTTCTGCAAATAAAGAAGTAGTCAGAATTATTTTTCAATAGAAATTGTGGACAAAGTTGATAATTTATTGATTGTATGTTGTAAGAAAAATGGAAAAATTGTAGATTTTGAAACTAGTGATAAAAATTGTAATATAAATAGTTAAATTATAAAACTACAAAATAATAAAAATAAAAAATCACAAAACTATAGAATTATGAAATATTAAATTAAAAAAATTATAAATTAATGTGACAACAACTATGTAATTAAACTACAATAACTAAAATGAGAATTTTTTAAACCCTGAATATACCACAAAAAATTTAATAAAAACTCAACTAAAATGTACTCAAGTTTACCAAAAATTAAAATTAAATATATATTAAAATAATAATTAACTTTCTAAGAAATGAAGGTATAACAATAAAATTCCAATTCTGGATTGATGAATAAATGGTAATAAGCGATAATTCTAAATTAGCATAATAAATCAGAATGATAAATATATAAAGTTAATCACATTTAAATTGTTAAAATTATATTTAAATGTATGTTTTTAAATAGCCACGTGACTATTAATTATTAATATATAGCTGAATGTCTTAGATTTATTAATTCTTTCCGATATGGGACTTAAACATGTAAATAACTAATAATTGATTTTTTTACTTGAAAACAGAATTGTATACTTACTTTATTGGTGAAATCAGTTTAAACTAATATAAATTACTTTATAGATATGTTATGTATAAATACATTTTATTGCATAAATTTATATCAATATCTACTGTAATATTGAGAAAGAATAATATATTAATAAGTAACATCAATTATATAATACTATATCAATAAAATAAAAATTAACAATGTATATGAAACCCCAGAATCACCCTTGAAATAATCATAGCTGTAAACAATGCATGGCTGCATGCTACCGTTTATAATACGTGAGATAATATTTAAAAAAAGAATACTGTGATTCTTAGCTTAATTCGTTGTTAAACCAGGAATAGAAAGTTTACCAGAAATTCAAATTATAAAAATTAAAAATAGAAAGACGTTGAAGTGTCGGTGCCAACTCCTTAAAGCAATCCCGAGATACAAAAACATAACAAAAAAACAAGACAAGGAGCTGAAGAATACAAAAAATAAAAGTTATGTCAAACAGCATCATCAATTATATTTATTTATATATATAAAAGGTAACAAGAAAATGAAGAAAACAATAGCAAATAAATTTAATGTTGGCCCGACAGGACCAAAAAAGACAATAAATGGTACAATAATATGTAACAACTGCCATGAAGTCTCAGCCTCTTCTCTAGAAAATCAAAACAAGGGTAGCCCAGCTCAATGCTAAGCATCCTATCACCTTCTTCAAGCACCTCATGGTTTCAGCTCCACTCTGCAATTTACAAACAGTGTAAACTTCAGAACATTAACATTTTACATATGTGCTACAGTAGTAACCTCCTCTGTCACACAGACATGAACACATAATCAATAAATAAATACCACGATCAAAGCATGGTACATTATTCCGACAACGATTGAACTCTTTGATTTTATTAACAATTCATGACTTCGCGATGTCTGTTCATTTCAGGATTCTACAAGAAGAGTTTAAAAGAAGGGACTAACAAAAAAACCAAGTGCATCTCAACATTGACGCGTGGACACACAGATATGAAATTTATGATTGAAGTCAACAAAAAAAACAACTGAGGTTAAAAGTCAACAAAGCATATCAATGTCTCATCTCACTCCGCAGATCTGAACAACATTATTTGTAAAATGCAGATCTGATATAAATTTCACAAACAGTAAAAGTTAAACCTAACTGTACACACACAAAACTTAACAGTGAAAGTTTGAAGCCTAACACAAGGATGAGGGTCAAAACAAAGACAAAACAAGACTAATCTTAAGTGTAAAAATTTTAAGAATTGACATTTTAAGAATTGCTGCAGATATGATTTATTTCTAGTTATATGCATTGTTGTATAAAAAAATGTCTTCAAAAATGTCTTCGTTTATACATATATTGTTTTCATAGCATGAATAGTGAATGTTAGTTTTTCTTTTAACGTAACACGTACCACATCCTCAGACGAGACTGGACCAGGAGACAATGCATCCTGGCTGGATCCCGGAGCTCCGACCGGCGGAGAGGGAGGTCCGAGCAATGTTGGCGACGGTGCTGGTGCAGTGTGCTTCTTACTCTTCTTGGTCGTCTTCTTCTTCGACTTTGGAGCCGGAGCGGGAACCTCAGCACTCGGTGCCACCACGGGTACCGGAACTGTCGGTGCTAGTGCAGGGGGAGAGCTCACGGGAACAGCCACAGGTGCAGAACTCACCGGAACTGGCGCCGGCGGCGAGCTCACTGGGGTCACAGCAGGAGGGGTGGCTGCCGGGGGGGTAGCTGCTGGAGGTGTGGCAGCAGGAGGTGTGGCTGCTGGAGGGGTGGCTGCTGGAGGTGTGGCTACAGGAGGTGTGGCTGCAGGAGGTGTGACAGCCGGAGGTGTGGCTGCTGGAGGTGTGGCTGCAGGAGGTGTGGCAGTCGGAGGTGTGGCTGCTGGAGGTGTGGCAACCGGGGGTGTGGCTGCAGGAGTTGTAGCAACCGGGGGTGTGGCGGCCGGGGGATTGGTCGCTGGAGCTGGTGCAGCGGTTTTAGATGGAGGCGAAGTAGTGGGAGATGATGCGGGGGTTGCGGTTGCAGCATTGGGGGAGGAAGATGGCGGAGATGACGTGGGAGAAGCAACCGGCGCCGGTGATTTAGGCTTAGAAGGGGTGGTGACTGGGGATGCAGAGGGAGTGGTTGTGGCGGCCGGAGGGGTCGTGGTGGGCGCCGCCGATGGAGACTGGCCTCCGACGGCTGCGACGACAACGGCGATGAGTGCGAGAGAGAGGAAGCTTTTCCGATCCATTTGAGTTGTGTTGGATTTTTTGAGAAAGAGTTAGATGGGGGACACAGTGAGAAGTGTGGGAGAAGGTTTATAAATAGATAGGACAGGACGCTCTGCTCTAATCTGTGACTGAAGGAAGATGGTAGTGGTGGTGTTGGGGAAGTGGGTCCCAACGAGATGGGCCCCCACTAGCCGTTGGATCAACGATTTTTGGGGTTAGGGTTCAGAAGCTTCACATTTGGGGGCCCACCCAAATAAGTTTCTCTTCTTGTGTTACCATTCTTCCAGTCTGGCCCTGTCCTGTTAGCTACGACCGTTAACACCAATGGGGTTGGGTAATCAAGGAATTACTCTTTTATAACGTCACATATTCAAGGTTAAATTAAATTTATAATCTTCAATTATAATTTCAACATGATTTTCCTCGAAGAAGTTATGTGCAAAAAAATATAAAACCAGAGCAGACATTAACACACGTGGATCATTACTCCTTCGTCAAGGACTAAAATAAATCATGAAAATCAAACTCTGAAAAGTTATTTGTAATAATAAAAAACAAATTTTAATCGCTACTGTATGGTTTTACGCAGTCGGTGACATTATGAAAAAGGACTTGTTTTATTGGTAATCAATAATAACAGTTAACACGTTATAATAAAGAAAACAATAAGTAATATTTTAATGAGCGTATAATAAAATTGAATCGCATGGTATCTACGAAACATGTTAAATGCAAGTAAAAGAAATAACAATATAGGTTATCTTCCAGGTATGTATGATAGTTGTATGTATAATACAGCTGGGAAGTTATGGTGGAGCCGTGGATACAAGATGATGTAGGATTCTATAATGAACCAATGAGATTGAGCCAGAGAGGATGTTGGGCAATAATTGCACCAGAGATTATTAGAAGAAGGAGCTGGTGACATCACCGACACAACTATAACACCTTCTTCAAACTTCAAGCACTTTTCAAAATCCTCTTCTCATATCTTTATGAAATTAAGCAAGAAATGTAGGTTTTCAAAATAATATCAATACATTATCATAATTTTGTTATTTTTATCAATATGATCACACTATTTTATTGTGTACATATTGAATAATTTTTATACCATAATTTCATACCTTTTTTGAAAAATATCTTATCAAATTATCTTAAAAGTTGTTAAACAAAAACAAAGTACAGCCTGGATGTCATTTAATATAACCCTTATTATTTCGCTTAAAGTTTTACTTAAATAATCATAACTCAGTGATAAGTTCTTTTAACGTATAACGAACCATATTCATTTCATAATTGACTTTAATGAGATACTCAATGATTATTCTATTATCCCATGATGTACTTTATAGCTAAAACGGGTTTCTCTCTAATACACACAGATAAATAAGATTTAAAAGAGTTGTAAGTAGTAATTATATTCTATTTTTGACGGAAGGTATAAATACCCAAGAAAAGAACATATATGTAAAGTAAATATTGGTAAGAGTAATTTTTTTTTTCTTCTAAAAATAAGTAGTTGTTAATATATTAGTTTTTGGTAGTAGAAGATTTAATCTCGCAACCTATCATTTCATCTCGTCCACTTTTATTAACCGACTAATTTTATTTATCTTTACATGTTATGGGACAAATGTATGGAAATGAGGTGAGAATATTACTCATTTCTTATACTATATTCCTCTTTGAAAAAAATATATATAAATATTTAGATAAAAAATATTTTTTTATATTTTATTACTTTGAAAACATTTTCTTTTTGCAATTTTTATTTAATATATAATAATAATAATAACTTTAAAATACTAATGTGTGTTTTCCATCTAATTTGATTTTCTAAATATGTAAGATATGCATTCAGTGCAGAACAATTTAGTGGTGAAAAAATATGATGAGAATAAATTAGTACAAGAAAAGTATATCCGGAGGAAATTTAAGATGGCATTATTTAACGAAATTTTTTTATCAGAAAAATATATAAATAAATATACAACAATGTACAAATAAATTTAAGATGGCATTTAACGAAACATTGTCATTGCATATGTGTCTAAGCATAGGAATAGCCAACTAAACCATATTTTTAAATTACTCAGATTTGATAATTGTCCATGTAAATGCTTTAACTCTCTAAGATGAAAAGAACATATAATATTTTGTATTTTTAATAAAGGGTAAAATGTAACTTATGAGGGCGTTGGAAGAAAAAAAGAAACGTGTAGGAAGTAGTAGCCGGATTTGGATACCCCCGCCCGGAGGACTAAATGAGGTGCAAGACAGAACCAAAAAGGGGAGTTTCCCTCCACCACCACACAATATTCCCTGCACCTCTTTATTCCTTTTTTACCCTTCAATAAATGGATGTCAATATTCGTTGTTCGACAAATGGATGTCAACATTCGTTCGACAAACCGACGTCAACGTATGTCACCTTTCACAGCGTTCCCATGGCCCAACTCTCCCTCGACAGCCCTTCCCTCCCCCCTCACCTCATCTCCCTCGAACTCTCCCGTCACAACACCCAAAACGTTGCCCTTGCACTCCAAAGCCTCATGGACTTCTTAAACTTCAACAACCCCGAAACTCTCACTAAAAATCTCACCACAAACATTCTCACTTTCTTCTACTACACATCCGCAACCTCCAGCTTCGTTGTGCTTTTTCATTTCTCCACCACTCTCCAAAACAAATCAAAGATCAATAGTTTCTACTTTACTTCCTAGATTTACCTACAATATCCATGGATATCTTTCCAAACGAAACCCTCGACCCTTTGAGCCACATTAACCAGATTTTCGATCGAATAACGGAAGTCATGAAGTCGTAAATTAACATTCTCTCCCTCCATTGGCTATAATAGCAAGCTTTTTAAGCATTTATTTCTGGGGTTTGTTCCCTTTTCCTTGTTTGGGTTTTCTTGGGAAAAAAAAGGAAAAGAAGCAATTAGGTATAATATAATTAAAGCAAAAAAGAAGACAAGAAATGAGAAGAGTGAAATGGAAATGGGGGAGAAACGAAAATGGAAGAGGGAGGAAGTGAAACGGAAATGAAAGAAGAAAATGGAATTCATGAGAGATGGGTGGGGTGTAGCTACCTAGCAAAAATAAATTAGTAAAAGTAAGAAGGATAAAATTAAAATTAAAAGAATTTAGGGAGGTGGAAGAAGCATGGTGTGGTGGTGAAGGGAGCAACACCCACAAAAAGGAATATGAATGGGCTTTCTTGGCACACTGGGCTCGTTTAAGAAAAAACAAATTTTGGACATTTCTTCCTACACCCCTACATTTTCTTCCTGAATCCCCTATATTAAGAAAATACCAACGCCGCCCTCAGTCAAAGTCAAGACTCTAAACATATCTCCCTTTCATTTGCATCTCTCCTTCTCAGTTGTGTGTTCTTGCACCTCTAATCCCCTCTTTGAGTTATCTAGTGAGGAAGAATTAAAGGGCTTGAAGGCACAAAAAGGACTCCTTGCAATTCCCTAGTGAGGAGATAACCTTTTGGAACACTAAATTTGAAAATAAAATTATATTTTGGATTGGATATTTCAAAAGTTATTTTTAGATTCAAAAATATCCTCTAAAACATTCAACAAAGAAAATAAAAAAGAAAATATTCTAAATTGGGTCTTTTGAAATATATTTCTAGATCCACAAATGCCTTTTAAAACACTAAACGCGAAAACAAAAAATTATATTTTGGATTAGATGTTTTTGAAGTAATTGTTTAGAGTCGAAAATACCTTCTAAAATGTCCATTTTAGAATATAAAATAATTTTCCATTGAGTATTTCAAAAGACATCAAAATATCCTCAAAACACTCAATCTAGAATGCCAATTTTTTACTTTGCAAATTAAATATTTTTTCAAAAATATATTCTAAAACACCCAATCCAAAATATAAAATCGTTATAAATTTAGTGTTTTGAATACACCCAATCCGAAACATAGAAATGTTATAAATTTAGTGTTTTGAAAACTATATTCAAATTCAAAAATATCTTTCGAAATGTTAGGGAATCACTGGCAGTCTTATTTGCGTCTTTCAACCCTTTCGATTTTTCCTCAACCCCAGTCATTCATCACCATCTTCAAAGGTGGGACGAGAATTAAAATTGAAAAAGGTATAAAGAGACACATGATATGAAGATGCAGAAACCATTGGTGCAAGAAGACCCAAGAGATAGACATCTACAATACGAGGGGACCGTGATAGGTAAAATGAAAAGAGAGATATCTAGAGTCTAACTTTGACTGAGGGGTAAAGCTGGTAATTTTTAATTTAGAAGGTGCATGAGAAAAAATGGGAGTGCATGTAGAAAAGCCCTGGGATTCCATACTCAGTGGATCAAAACTGACAGCATGAATCAAAAGAAAATTCCTTGTTTATATGATATTTGTGCTTTCAACAATTTTTTTTATGAAATTTAATTTTTCCCTAATCGTTCTTCAAGTTTGAACAGTTTCTTAAGTTTTATATAACCCATTGTTGAATAAACCGAGTCAAGAAACAAAACATAAATTAATTAATCAATTATCATAGCTCGCACCAGCATCCTTCTTCTTTAATTCACCTAAATGACAATAAAGTAAAATGAGAAAAATTCAACAAATTTTCTTTCTTTTGCACGCCACTCAAGTTCTGAATCTGAAAATAGGGATTTCTTGAAACCCGTAGAGCTGGCAGTGTTTTACATAACGTGGCCACAAAATCTATGTTGTGCACGCCTAGCAATAAACTCAACTCAAAATCAACTTGGACATCCTCTTCATCATTCCCTATGTTGGACATCCTTTTCAATTTTCAACCAACATTTTGTTTTTTTTTTCTCTCTAGTTTTTTTTTAACATAATTTTAAGTTAAGATATCTACGAAAAAATAAGATTAGAAAAAAATTATAATGTTGTTTAAGAAAACTTGTACGGATACACCTAATAATCTCATGTTATTTAAGAATCGAGCTCCTTTAGAAATCGAAATCAACGAAAATTTAAATATTTTTTCTTCCTTTAATCCTTCTATATACTTTATATACGTTTTCAAAAACAAAACCGAAATTCTAAGTCTCAATATAAATAACATATCAAATGGATTGATCTTAACACACGAAAATATCATGAATATTTCCGTGGACAATGGTAATTAATGAACTTATATTGTGGTGTAGTTTTTCTACACCCTTAACTCCACGATTAAAAGATGTTTGAAATAGAGTTTGTTTAGTTTAAGGCAAAGTTGAATAGAGTTAGGTTAAAAACTTGAAAGCCCTAACACATGACACATGCATTTATAGATTATGTCTTCGATAGCCGCATTTTCTTGAGACCACCCCACTTGTACTTGCATGTATTATTTATCCGAGTTGGTCACTTTTTGAGTTGGAAAAGGAATGACTCCATCATACATTCAGCAGGGACTTTGAATACATTAGGCACATTGATTGGCTTCTTATGGAGGGGACCAGACTCATAAACTCTTATGCTTAATTCCCAAGAGATCTTCTCTTTTCCTTTTCTAAACTATCAATCTTCTGCCCATTTTCATTATAGTAGATTTCATTTTAGGTCGTAAAGAACTGAAAAGCTTTTTAATAAATGAAAGGATTTTTGTTGTATTCTTGCTTGATATATACAAAAGAACAAGGAAAATCAAGATTTTTACGTACGAATTTTATGAGAGGAATCTGATATACAAATATAACGTGGAATGATTTCATTCCTTCCCTTTTTTCTTCTTCTATATTTTAAATTACATGATTATCCAACTAGAAGTAAACATGTAGGATTTGCGTAATTTTTAACAAAAGGTGTTTTTGGTAATGAAGAAGTAATTGTTGAAAACCAAACATCCATTTAACCACTCTACGAAAGCAGTAGCAAAATAGCAATATTGGAAGGCAAGTAATGAAAAAAAAAGGGCTAAAATTTCTTCAAGTTCTCATCCATTGATCTAAGTTTGAAGTTTGAAGCAATCATGGTTCCCATGTATTTGAAGAAAGGCATTTTAGGGAAGAGGGTGGTGCATATGATACTCACTGTCTGTACTGTGTTACATGTGCAACACAGCTTATTATCGTGTCACGAGCAGCAAGGTGCGCCACAACTAACTACAACAATTATATAATTAATCAATCCTTAAATTCGATGTGCATGTCCCTTTCACATAACACAAAACCAAGGCCTATCCTAAAACTTCATTTCTTTCCATTAACCATGGATTACCAGCTCTCACAAAATGCACCCACCAAGGCCAAAAATCATAATTTGAGGCCTAATATGCCAACATACACTAACGACTGCTCTTGTTTCTTCTGCATCATGTCTGAAAAAATTCCTCCCCTCAGAAGAGCGAAAATCGCTCGCTACTTAAAACAAATGCCTCTCAGAGACCACCAAGAACACATCCTCGCGTTAAGTGGGTGGTGGAAAATCGCCATAACCAACCCCAACGATCCAGAATTTCCTTCCCTTGGCATCTTCAGATGCATGGCCAAGTTAATTCAAAAGGGAGTCACTCACAAAGATTGGCTCCTTAGGTGTCAGAACATATACATCCCTTATTATGCGGCACATGTCATTGGTTCTTACACCATGAACAAACCCAAGTTTGCTTATAAAGCTGTTAAGTCCAACGTGGTTCGGCCACTGATAGAACTATTACGGGGCAAGATTAGTTGGGTTGAGAAAAGAGTTGCACTTCGCGCACTGGGTCATTTGGCCAGCCATGAAGCAACTTTTGAAGCCGTCGCTGAGCATGAAGCGGAGGTGGTAGAAGCAGCCATTGACATAGCATCCACGGGCCTAGCAGAGGTGTATGAAAAGTTCTTTGGATTGAAGGAATCGGAGAGGTTGCAGTACCATCGGAACTTGCTGACAAGAGGGCATGGAGACTTGGATTTAGAGAACAGAAAGGCAGAAGAATGGGCCAGCCAGCTTCAGTGTTGGGCTCTCTATCTCCTTGATTGTTTTGCACGTAGAGAAAGATCTCTGAAAATAATTTGCAAAAAGAGATTCTTGAAGGACTTGTGTGGAATGTGGGGTGGTTTAGTAAACCCAACATCACCTTCGGGAATAGGGCTTCTAAAAACTCTTTGTAACACCCAGATGGGGAGAGAAAGTGTGGCAGATTTAGAAGAAGTGGTAGTGAATCTTTGTATTGTGTCAAGATCCTCAGATGACAGGCAACACATGGCAATTGATAGTCTTTTGCAACTTCTTAGAGATCCAGTTACAAGATATAAGGTGATAGATACTACTGTTCCAGTTCTTGCTGATTTGGTTGAGCTCGGAAGCATGGGAGGGAAACCCAAAGTGGGGCAAGAAATCATGCAGACCCTCTTGCAGGATTACCACAAAATCAAGTTTTGTGAGCTGAATTTGAAGAGTGGGAGAACCAAGAGAGCATTGACAGAATTATGGGAGATGAAGGTGGAAAGAGTCAAAAGAGAAAGCCTAATGAATGAGGAAGAAATAAGAGAAAAAGAAGTGTTGACTGGTATTTTGAAACGAGAAGGGAATCGAGAATTTGGATCAGGGAACATAGAAAAAGCTGTGGTGAAGTACACAGAGGCTTTGGATCTGTGCCCATTAAAAACTAAGAAAGAGAGAATTGTGCTTCATAGCAATAGAGCACGGTGCCACTTGCTTCTTAGAGATCCAGAAGCTGCACTCAGCGATACCACGCGAGCTCTGTGCTTATCCGATGCGGCGAGAGCGTGTGTTCCAAGCAAGAGTCTGTGGAGAAGATCACAGGCTTATGACATGAAAGGGCTAGCCAAGGAGAGTTTGATGGATTGTTTAACGTTCATTAGCGACCGATTCCGTTCTCGAAAGAGAAGGGGATTCAAGATCCCACACTACGCGGCACAAATGGTAAACAAACAGATGAACGCCACGTGGCTCTTTGCTTCAGCTAAGTCAAGTTGGAATTATACACGCCAAGAACTGAATGAATTTGTGGTCCAAAATAAAATTGATGCTCTCATGGTGAGGAAGAAGATGAGGATGAGGATGAGAAGATGGTAACAGATTTTTGTTGTCCGAAAAACTGGAAATTTATGTTGTTTAATTTCTTGCCTGTGTTTTTTGATAGTGATGGTGTGAAAAGTTCATGCATGCTACTGTTGAATAGTTATTGTACCGAGACTGATAGGTACTCGGTACACTTCTTAGACAGACGTATATTTATGTAGGAAAAGTAATCCTTTCACACTTGCATGATAATCAAGATATATAAAAAAAGAAAATTTAACGTTTTTTTTTTCTTACATTTTTTTATGTCCGAGAATAAGTTAATATATTAATATTTCAGTCATAAATTTTATATTTGAATATAAATTATTAATATATATTATTATATTATTGAAATAGATTGTGAAGTAAATATTTTTTTATATAATATTAAAATATTAATATATTCAATTGTCAATTAGTTTTAAAGAGAGTCCTTCGTTTTATGCTGTTTTCGTTATTATCCCTTTCTATTTATTTTTTTTATTTCAATATTATCCTTTTCTATATATTCTCTTACTTTTTGTTTTTTCACTTTTATCCACTTTGCTTTTAGTCTATGTCGCACAACATACATCAAGTTCGACATAATAGTATAAAGATGTAAAAACTATGTTCTTTAATAAAACAAATCACTTTTATCAAGTTAAAATTTGAAAAATATACCTAAAGACTTCTTTTTAATATTCAAAAAATAACAAAGTTAATTTAAATATTTAGGTGCTTACGCATTCAAATTAATATTCGTAAACACATGACGCCTTGTTTATCACTTTATCATTAACTCACAAAATACCGATACAAACAAAATTCCAAAAAAGGGAAAAAAAAAGAGAGAGGAAGAAGTAGTGAATATTTTATAAAATATGTATGTAATAATACTTTATTGGGTATGCCTTTCAATATATGGCTTCTGTTAAGGTACATCCCTTACGATTCTCATTCATTTTCTTCTCTATTTAAGTCAGGTTTGCATACAATTTTTTTTCTTTTTATAAAATGTTAAAATTGTGACCTCATGGTAAATTTTAGTGTTGCACTTTTTGTTTTTAAATAAATCATAATTTATTAAGTTCAACTTTATCTCCAAATACGTTGGAGTTTGCATATAACTCTCTTTTTTTCTATTAAATTTTGATTTTCTTTTAATGTTGTTACTTGTTAGAATTTACAATTTTTTAATATAAAATATATGTTAATAAAAAAATTAAACTTTTAGAAAAACACGTAATTTATTTGGCATTTATTATTAAATATTTCTTTTTGATTTATTATCTGTTCTCGTTTTATTTATTTATAAGGTTGTCAATTCATATAGTTTATTATATTTACTCATCATCCAGTTACAGGCATACTTTACCTTTTTTAAATATATATTTTTAGCAGTAGAATTTAAATTTTTATTGAACATTAAAGAAACTAAAAACACTCATCGATATTTCAGAATGTGGACCTCATGTAGTCTATCTCATCATTTTTTTTTTCTTTTTTGTATTTTCTTAATCATGAAGAGATTTTATATTCTTAAAAAAAATCCAACCATTAATTTTTATACAACCCCATAACTCACAAGAATAATACTGCATTATATCTGAAAATTACACTAATGTTTTGCATAAGAGCTCACTAGCTACTACCACAAAACCTTTTATCAATGTTAGCCACGCACATCTGTCTCAAAGCCCTCACTTGTAAATAACATTTTTTTTTGTTTTTTTATAAACTAGACAATTGCAACCCACACCACATATCATCTTTCTTTTTTTGTTATTAGACTCTATTTTTAGGCCATATTGTCATAAGTAATCTACCACATTATTAGGGAATCAAGTCTTCCCATCCAACGATAGCACGTCTTTAGATGTTATCTACCTTATGACATGTGGTGAGGAGAATGCACACCGAACCAGAACATTAACAATAAATCAGGAAATGAAGTTATGACTAGGAGTGTTTACAAAATGATAAGAATGTAATACTCCTTTCTCGCTTGAATAGTTTAATACTACCTCATTCTCACTAGACCAATTTAATAACGAAAGTACAAACAAACTTATTCGTCTCGAATCTGTTTTCATATATGGGCTGGGCAACCACATAGTGGCTATTAGAATGAAAAGATAAATGGTTATCTAATCATCCAATGCCATAATTTACAAGATTGTACAAAGGTTAACATATATTATTACAATTTAAAAAGCGGCACAAAGATTGAGCCTTAAGAGGAAGATCAGTTAGTAAGGGTCAGCTTTTAATCAATAGTTCTGTTGCATTTTCCGAAGCTTGTGAAAAACCAGCAGTAATGTAGTAGATAGGCGAAACATACTGAAACCTACAAAAAAACACGTAATCCTGTATTGAATTTGCTTTTACAGAGATAGTGAATAGACTATACTGTATATTGGGTAATTATTTATAAACACTACAGGACAAGACCAGAAATTTAAGAAAAAAAGAAATTGAAAAACAGAGCCATTCACTCACCTGGCCGTTATTTCAAGGAGTTCAATCATCAAAAGAGCTCAAGGCAGCAACAACCGACCCTGTTGTTGCAAACGTTGATGCTACGTCATGATAGTCTTTCCATGAGGTTGTTACCTTCAGAGATGGGTATAGCCAACTTTTGACAGAATCCACAAAGGAATTTGGATCCAAGCTCAAAATGGCTTCCCAATCAACCTGCAAACCTTGTGGGATGCTTCCTGTGAACTCCATATTAGCAGCAAGGAACAAACCCAGCATGACTGCAAATCCGACTACAGCAGATCCTCTGGACAGTGGCATAAAGTTATACCTGAAAGAGGAATAAATTTACGGAATGACTTGGACCAAAGATAGAAGAAAAAGATTTACATAATGGCTTCAAATGCGACAAGAGGCTAGACAAGCTATGTATTTTTACAAGGCCCTACCAATAATATGTCATCCTTAAAATTGCATCTCTCACATTTGCGAGCGCATCAAAATCAGTAGACCCATAATTTTCACCACAGTAAGCATTGCAGAGAGCCTGAAAGATATCAAGATGGATACAAGGAAAATTGTCAGATTTCATCTACTAGAAAAATAAATAAACAGGTATTCATGTGAGACTTTAAATAATGAAACATAGTGTCAGCAGATTTCTAAACAATTCCAACGAAAGCATCAACCACGTTTTAATGATAAAAGGGACATGGATCCTTGGTAAAGACTAAAACAGACATCCTTTACAGGAGCTAGGGTGGGGATGAATTGAATTTTAAAAATCCAATAAAGTAGATTAAATTTGAAATTCAGGTCCATTTAGTTATATCAAGTTGATTTGAATTTTTTAATCTAGTTTGAATTTGAATTTATATTTGATTAAATTTGGCATTAAAACCAAGGCTATTTATATAATAAATTCAGTTTTATTTGAACTAATTTAGTTGTTATATTTATTTACTAAATAATTAAGATATCTCTCAAAATTAAATTATTAATTTTGAGGGAGTGACCATTTACAGTGTCTAATAACACTGGCTCAAAATAATGATAGTCGTAATCCTTGATTCTAGTTGAAGTTTTTCCCTTTTTTTGTATTACTTTTTCTTACTGCAAAATTATTTTTACTTATAAATATTTTTCTGACTTTTTTTTATCATATGACAATATATACACCTACGTATTTGTAATATACTGTCTTATTGTTGAAATTTTTTCTTTTCTATAAATATTAGTCTTCCAAAAACAAAAACAATTTGTGATAAACAAGACCCATTGCCCTTTTTAGGCTCGCTGGCCTAGTTAGGTTTATTGACTTGTTTGTAGGTCTTCCTATAAATTAGGCCACGTAAACAGGATTTTACGTAATATCAGACTTTTAAATAGGCCATACTTAAGCTTTAAAAGGGACTTGTAATAGGTAACTAAGGCCAATGATGTACTGGCCCAGGCGGAAGATGTCCCAACCAGATGCTCCAACCAAAGTTGAGCCGAGGACACCTAGGCCGAATCTAAGCCAAGGATGCCCCCATCCAAGACTGACCAAACAGCACCCCAACATACCAATCAATTTTTTTGACAAACATTGATTTTGGAATTGAATAACTGGATTTCTTGCACGACCGGTATTAGAAGCAATCCACATAAAGAGGCCCCATAGGGTCATAAAGAGGCCTGATAGGGTCATATATATATATATATAGATAGGTTTGCTAACTTGCATACGCTCTTTTTTCAGTTGGTACATTTTAGCAATGTGTACCGGATTTTAGTAGACAAAAATATACTCATATATTATGAATTCTAAGTTTTAAGGTTAATGGTATTTGAATAATTTTCATTCTCAAAACTAAAAAAAACAAGAAACCCCCAAACCCTTACTCACCTCCGTCATTCCTCTCAACCTTTCCTCTTTCATCTCTCTCACTCTAACATTTTCTCCGTCATCCCACTGTAGTCCAAACTGAAAAAAATCTCTCACTCTAACATTTTCTCCGTCATCCCACTGTATTCCTAACTGAAAAAAATCTGAAACACTCGTTAAACAATTTGCTTTTGTAAAGAGTTGAGTCATTAGCATATTTGGCTTCAAGCAAAGTTTATTCAAGATCTCTTCAATTTCATTATCTTCACTAACCTCTCTAATTTCATCATCTGCGGATGTTGAATCATCATCTCTACAAAAACCCACCAGGTCAATTACCTATTCCTTTGAGCTTGTGAAAATTAGATAAGACAAAAATTATAAAATGAAAACTCATTACAAAATCATTTTTTTGTAAGAAATTGTTTAACAGCGAGTGTTTTTGATTTTTTCCAGACCAATTACCAATTCCTTCGGATGTCGTTATACTTGTGAAAATTAGATAAGACAAAAATTATAAAACGAAAACTCATTGTAAAATCATTTTTTGTAAGAAATTGTTTAACAAAGAGTGTTTCTAATTTTTTCAGTTGGGACTACCGTAGGATGACAGAGAAAATGTTGGAGAGAGAGATATGAAAGAAAAAGGGTTGAGAGGGATGAGGGAGGTGAGTAAGAGTTTGGGGGTTTCTTGTTTTTTTTAGTTTTGAGAATGAAAATTATTCAAATACCCTCGACTTAAAAACTTAGAATCCATAATATATGAGGATATTTTTGTCTACTA
This sequence comes from Vigna umbellata, assembly GCF_029865625.1. Classification (NCBI taxonomy): domain Eukaryota; kingdom Viridiplantae; phylum Streptophyta; class Magnoliopsida; order Fabales; family Fabaceae; genus Vigna; species Vigna umbellata. The sequence goes on along the minus strand of NC_142174.1, from coordinate 13,937,275 downwards.
AAACTCGGTACACATTGCTAAAATGTACCAACTAAAAAGAAAAGGATACGCAAGTTAACAAACCCCTACATACATATATACATATATGTACCTACATACATATACATATATATATATATATATATATATATATATATATATATATATATATATATATATATGTATACATATATATGTATACATATATATGTATACATATATATGTATACATATATATGTATACATATATATGTATACATATATATGTATACATATATATATATATATATATACATATATATATATATATATATATATTGGCTAAAAACAATATAATAAAAGTTGCTTGGTATAGTTATAACTATAACGTACTTCCCATGCCATTGCCATTTCTGCATCATAATCCTCCCATCTAGCGGGTGTACAAGGTGTTCTAATTGCAAAGTCAAAACCATGCTCCCCCCTGAAAATATTCACCATTCCCGCAATAAAGTAGATATGAACAGTTAAGAAACAAAAAAAGAAAGGAAAAGGGGAAAGAAAATAACTAAAATTTTAACTGTATCAAGCTTACGTTTTTACAAGTGTTATTCTTGTTCCCTCAAGTTGTTTCCTGAAGCATTAACATCCAGAAATAAGTATTCTATAAATTATATGTTCCCAGGTACCATCTGAACCTTGCACACTTACCCTTCAAATGCAGCACTGTTACACCACGTAGATGACCAGAAATCCTCACCAATAGCATTATAAAGATCAGAGATAGAATTGGCATGCGTGACCTGCAAATCAAATATTAAAGTCTTCATTTTCATAAAAAAGGCCAAACTACTGAATCATCATCATCATTATTATTATTATTATTCAAACTACATTTAATAAAAGGAACATCTAACATCAACCACAGACAGTCATTAAGATTTAATAATTGGTAACAATCACAAGTCACAAGAAAGAGAGTTATGAAGCATTTATCTTCAAAGATTAATAAATATTTAGAAATCCTTAAGCTTTAAAAAATTAGAAGGGAAGTCCAATTCTATCAGTTAATTAAGAAGACTTGGAGTGCCAACAAAAGCTTTTCCAGAGAAGACTCCATTTGAAGCATGGCACAACTACAAGCCAAGGCTAACAAAACTGAAGACATTTTGGTTGCCTTACATACCTCCAATAAAGAGGGGCAAATTGGATAAGAACGCAGAACCTGAAATTTTTTAAGGCTTTAGCTCAACTTCCAAGGCTTATAGAATCTACCTATGACAAAGCAACAAAGTAGATGTCAGGGATGTGAAATTTTTGGAATCAGAGAGTTGGAACTAGGAAGATGCCAAGGAGCTTGAACTTCAGGAGGAGAATGAAGATGTTGAAGAAGAACTCATAAGAAACTAGATCACTTTGAGGCACCTACCAAAGGTGCAATGTTGATGTCAAGGAGCCTGACGGATATAAAAAAGCTGCAGCTGAACACCAGAAAAGGATAAATACAATGAAGAAGGAGCTCAAAATGTTCCAAGAAATCAAACAGGGGTGCTGGTGGGCAGACCTCACCACAAGAAAGCTATTGGTGTCAAATGAGTTTACAGAACAAAACTCAACCCAGATGGTTCTATAGACAAACAAATGAAAAGGCTTGTTGTCAATAGATATACTTAGGTGTTTAGAGTTGATTTTTCTGATACTTTTGCCCCAGTTTCCAGGCTAGAAGATGTAAGAATGTAGTTTTCTATTGCTGCACAAAAGTGTTGGATTATGCATGAAATGAATGTGAAATCAACTTTCGAATGATACTTGGAGGAAGAAATTTTTGTTTAGCAACCTGAAGGGTTTGTTGTTCAAGGGCAAGAGGAGAAAGTGTATAGACTAAAGAAAGCTTTGTATGGTTTAAAACAGACATTGTCATCATGGTATAGCTGAATTGATGCTCACTTGGTGAACTTAGGCTTTAAAAAAGTTTGAGTGAATCAACTATATATGTCAAATTGATGGTGAAGTACTTGAAGTATCTCTATATGTTGAAGATCTTTAGTTTCAGAGAGTAGCGATGAGCATATCGATAAGTTCAAGGAAGAAGTGAAAGGAGTTTTTAAAATGAGAGATCTTAAGGATGACATTTTATCTTGGTATGCAGGTCAATCAAAAACAGAATAAAATATGCAACTGAAGTTTTCAAAAAGTTTAACATGGAAGGGAGCAAACTAACTGCAACTCCAATGAATCAAAAGGAGTGCTTTTTGCAAGGAAGACAAAGCTGAAAATGTGGATGAAAAGCTACACAGGAGCCTTATAAACCACCTAATGCATTTAAGTGCAAGAAAGCCTAACATCTTGCATACAATAAGTGTTAGGCCGTTATTAGTGTATGAGAGAAGGAAGAGATATTAGTTAGCCTAACTGCCTAGGCAGTTAGGGAGAGCGGGAAGAAACTTGTATAAATAGTTTTGGGTCTAATTGTAGAGGGACTTTTGGAGAATAAGAGTTTTGTCAGGAACTTGTTGTCCTGAGAGGGGGAGGTTAAGCTCTCTGTATTCGTTTCTTTGATTGAAAGTCAATACGAAGAGGTTATACAACATTCTGTGTTGTGTGATTTGGGTGTATAGAGCGTGTTTTTCCATAGGTTCTTGATTAAAGAACCTATCATTAAGCTTGTTATTGTTGGATATTCCATATTGACTAGAGATATAACTAAATTATAGTAGTTGGTTTTGTAAGGTTGAATTATACTTAAAGTCCACTTCTAAGGAGTATTAAAACATATCTTAGCAAAATTTATTGGACTTATTATGTTACCCACTATTGGATCGCTATCAGATCACCTATAGTCTCACTTGAGATTTTTTGAACAAGATATCATTGTTTTGAAAATTTCAGTCTTCTTGGCTACTCTGATAGTGATTGTGTTGGATGTGCCGATAATATGAAAAGTATTTTAGGTATCATTTTAGCTTTGGTTAAGGGTTTTTTCATGGCATTCAAAGAGGACAGAAATCATAGTTCAATTCCCAAGAGAAGCAAATTTATGTGGATGCTGCTGCTGGTATTCATGCTCTTCAGATCAAAAAGCTCATGACAGATTTGCATATGAAACAAAAGGACAGCACACATATATTTGTGGATAATTAAGCTGCAAGTTCAACTGCTAGTAATCCAGTTTTCCATGGCAAAACAAAACACTATAAAAAACTCTATTTTCTATTGGGGAGCAAGAGGGAAGGAGAAATCAAATTAATTTACTGCAAAACAGAAAAAATAAAGTACTTATATCCTAACAAGGGCACTTCCTAAAGCTAGGTATGAATTCTTGAGGCAGATGCTTAGTCTATGCAGTTTCAGAGTCAGGAGGAACATTGACTGGACGACTCTTGAAACTGAATTTTGAAGTTGTTGCTAGTTTTTTGGACTCATGAATGTTTTATGATATCTGCTGGGAACTGTCTGATATGCTGTATGTATAGCAGATTTTTAGCACTAAATAGGAGTTATTTTCCTTTATTTCCTCACCTGTATAAATTATGCTGTAGATTGATCAATAAATTATTCTCCTGCATTCCATGTTTTTTAATATACAACAAAAATACACAAAAAATAACATACAACCTACAAGTGTGAACTTTAAAGTATGACTATGCAAAACAAATAGCATAAGAAGCACATTACAGCCCTTACTAACTTGAGTAAAGAAAAGCAACAGTTTTCCAAAGCAACCAATTGGGTTACAAGTCAAGGCTGAGGCCTCTTGCATAGTAAATCAAGTAACAAGAAACTAATCACCAGATCTAAATCAACAATACACAAATCACCTCATCCAATTTCCCATCTTTGGAGAGACGAATGATATGATCTGTCTTGCTGTAGACGTGTGATTTCTCTTTTATGACAGTCTTCGCAATATTTAAAGTCCTGTGATGTATAAAAAGAATGAGCCAAAACCCAGTTTGCCAATACTGAACTTAAACAGGGTTTATTTACCTTTCACAGTTAGGAAAGTAACGCACAACTTTGGCTTGTCCCAGGATCATGGGTGTGTGAGAACCAAACCCAGAATTAAACTCTTCACTGCAGTGCAGAGAAACCGATAAAATCCAAAACGTGGGAAGCATTAACAATATGGTCTGCAAGAATACTTATAGCCCAAAGATGAAATACCTTAGCTTGTTCACCCACACAACAGAGTCACAAGGCTCAGAAATTTGTCTCCATCTAACAGCTATTGAATAAATATCTTGCCATGATATTGAACAGCTGGATGATCTATCATCTACAATGCCATGTGAAGGAGATGTTTCGGAGGTACTACTTGTGCTACAACCCGCACCTCCCCTATTCTGACTGGGCATATTAATTCTTTCCCTTCTCCTTGCCCTTCTGCCACTCTTTGAGTTTGAGTTGTTTTTATTAGAATATTTCCATTCCGTTTGAAGGGCACGCCAAGCCTTAGAGACCTTTTGAGCAATTTCTATAGCAGCAAATCCTGCCATACGATGCTGATAAATAAGGAAATATTAACAGAATTAGAGATAAAGACATAAAATAGAAAGGTTAAAAATATGAGAATAATGACAACCATGATTGGCTACAGGTTGCTTTTAAGTTCAGACATGAAAAGTAATAAGGTACGGATACTTAGAATCAAGTACTGAAATTTCCTGCAGTACTGAACGTATATATTACTTTATAACAAGAAAACACAAGTTTAACAAAGAAACCAAACACATTATTCATTTTTAAATCAGACATCTGATAATACTTAACCCAAGTAGCAAATGGCTACAGACAAGGCAGACCTTTCTTCAGAAAATATTATACATATTAAAAAACCTAAAGAAGCGGAAATGGAGAATGTGTTAAGTGTAAAGACATAAAAGCAGCATTCATAAGTATGATTCCTACCAATTTTTCTTTTTATAAATTGTTTACTAATCCTAATGTAAGTGATCCTTCGGCAATAAAAACCTAAAAATGTACTCTACCAAGATATTATATAATCCATAGTTCTGGGATCATTTGGCATTGACGGCCAACAAAAAATAGTTACAGGACAATCACATGATTTTTTACTTCATGAAAAAGTATAAATTTCGTTTACCTTTTTAGCAATTTATTGGGTGAAAAAAAAACCTGTTTTGAAGTCAGTTATCGTCTTTCAACCAGAAAGTAGCATCCTTTAACCATGTCAATTTCAATGAAGGATTATAGATAGCAAAATGCAAGTGGTAGTAACCACCGGAAACAAAATCAAGACACCAGTTGTCATGATTTCTTATCCAGATGCTTGTATATTATGAAAATCTGAAACAATAATTTTTCATCAAACCAGATTTGTGCTCTCCATCGTGCAGTCTAAATCTTAATTCTAGGAGTAAATTATACTAACACCCCCAAGGTTTTCTTCTAATGCACTTACACCCGAGTTTTTGTTTTTAAATTCCACACAACCCTCTCCTTTATTTTAAAAACATGACATTATCCTCCTTATTACATTACAAATGTACTAATGAATGCCTAGATGAGAATGATCCTTACTAGCTTTAATAAATAATAATGTTTTTTTGTAAATTGTAGTTCTAGAGTAGAACTTACTTTCATTGTATTTTCTTTCATTGTTAAATAGGTGCAAATAGTATTTTTTTTTAGCTTAGGTTGTAATTGAGCCTATCAAGTCCAAAATGTACTGGGGTTGCGGCATTTTGAAGACAGCCAAGCAAGGAACAAATAGCAACAATCAAGCCCAATATGAGCCCATGAAATTCTCGGCAAAAAAGAATACATTGCAAGAAAGCAGTGAGCTAAGCACGACAGTTATGACACTAGCACAGAAAGTGCGACACAAACACACAAAATATGAAGTTAATCCTACCCTTTGATCTAGAACTAGATTTAAAATTAAAAATGAGTTTTCCCTCCTTAATTCTTTGAAATATTTGGCCAAGCCTTGGCCATGGATGACTATAAACAATCACTCCCTCCTGCACAGAAACTTTATTCATATATGAGATATTGAATTTGTGAGATACTTGTTACAGTGATTTTGTACTTTGAGTCTTATCTTGACCTCCTAGGAGTCAAGTGGCGATTCTATGTGAAACTTATTATGGAGATGAAGAACTCTCTTCCTTCAAATGGCACTCAACTCTTCTCCATCTCCTTATGTCTTCTCCACCTTTTCCTTTTACTACTTGTTGTCAATTTCATTTCTTCTTCTAGTTCTTCTAAACTTCTGCCTCTTTGTTTCTTATTCTAACTCAGTCATTGTCTTTTGTTAATTGTTTTAGTTCAATCGTTATATTCTTGTGTTTGTCTTTGAAATTCTATGGTGCATAGAATAATTCATTCAAACTTCTTGCGACATTTAATTGCACAGAAAAAAGTGAAGATGAGATTCATACTTGTTTCTTGAATTTGATTTCTTTTTGATATTACAAGTTTCTAATACATGTTTGCTCTCTTTATCATGTACCCCTTAAGTTTTAAAAACATATGCGTGTCTTCCTTTTTCACAATATAAATGCACCCACTTAAGGGAAGTCATTGTAATGATATGTTATTACTTCTGTTATACCCTCAGTTTTCTCAGAATGTCTTTATTTGTGTATAATAATACAGAGATCGACATCAAAGAAAAAGGTCACAAGAAGCTGCAAAAATTACGTAAATGAAAAATTAACATAGAAAATCCATTTTACATATTTTCATAATTTTCTTCTATAATTTGATTTCACTTGAACTCTCAGAATATCTGTAATTGCCTGAAAAATTTTGTGCTCAGCCCCTATGAATTTATATTCAAACCTGACAACAACTCAAATAAATAAAAGATTAGTCCTAAAGTAAGGAAAAGATAAAAGAATAGTATCTACAATAACAGACAATTCCACTACATGATATACTCAATGATTGCTGGATTTGTCACATGCACCTCTCTGCAGCAACTATCGAATCAAGGACAAGTTATTTACTAAAACCAAAGGTCCATCCTAACTACATTCAGACACAGACAAAAAGTACAAATCTATTTGTTCAAAAAAAGGGCAGCAAAAGTATAAGTGCCACCCACAGCACAAAATGTGTAAAATTAATAAGCCCTGATATAGAGACATTAACATATAAAAAGTCACTCTACCTGACGCCTGTTAGGTAGGAAACCAGGACAATCATATTGGATTTTCTTGCCAATGAAATCTGCAGCCTGTATAAGAGCACCCTTCTGCTTTGTAAGAACTAATTCTTGCTTTCTAAGCTTTCCCTTTCTTAAAGACTCACGCAAAGGAGGTTGGCGGTAAACCTTTTCACATACATTTTTGGGATGTAACCTCTTGCACCAGTACTCCTAAATATAAGAAAGACATAATATCATAGAAATTAGAATCTAAGCAATACGAAACACATCTCCAACATAGAAGTAAAAGTTCATACACTTCTGACACCAACACAGAAACTTGGTTATGTGCAAAGAAGTAAGATTTACAGGTTTTCTGACATTTGACAAGCATGACGATAGTAACATGATTCGTAATTATTTAGTTCAAAATAGTAATCCTATCCCATAAAAAATTTAGTTCAACCAAATTAAGAGATGAAAATTATCAAAGAAAGGAGGAATGACTTCCATAACTTTACCTTAAAAAGTGGATCAATATCCCCATCAATGTCAAACCAGCAAAACTCACCGTTAAATTTTGAAGCAGTGTAAAGAGCAATCTCTTTCTGCGAAAGGGAAAATAGAGTTTGATGCTCATTATACCACTAAGCCTCAAATAAAAATTAAAGGAAGATGTTAACATTAATTAATCAGTATATAAGTTCATTCCCATAATGCCCAAAACGAATGTACAAAATTAGTCAATAAATGTATCATAATAATTACAAGAAAGCAAGTCTGGCAAGTGTTTCTCAATGAAGGCTTCACATGAAATCTAAGCAACAAGAACTAAAGCAAAAGAGGAAGCATGTAAAAAAATGTTAAAGGAACTTTGTAAGTTGACGTTAGTAAGCTCTCAGTTTGTATGTTGAAAGGCATGAGTCCCTCACTTTGAAAATTTACCACTCCATTAATTGTTGGTAAAATATTTTTATTGTAATTATAAAAATTAAAGTATTAGTTTTCTATATTATATTAAAACAGTTTCTAAATATGTAACTCTTTAGCTACTAATATATAGGATAGTTATTCCCAGCACGTTGTTAGATTGTTACAATTTAAACGTTTAAAAATAAAAGTTAATGGACATTTTGTTATTCTTTTTAACATAAGAAGCTTTAGAATCGGAACAATATATTTTATTTTTTAGTGCCGCACCTTCAGTTTTACCGGTGCACTTCCTTTGCCTATATAAAACGCATTCCATTAAGCAGAAAAGGCGCATACAACATATTCATTCACGTAAAAAATCATTGCCAGTTTTTTCTTCTAAATTATTTAGATAATTTATACTCTTTCAAAGAACATTGGTGTTCATAAGGTTAGAAGATCCTTCATTGTACTCAAACAATCTAACAGTTTCTTATATCTAAAGAGAGGAGCACATATAGGTCTTTCAACCAGTGGTACACTTTTTCTCTAAGTACAGTATTCTACATGTGTCAACCTAGGTTGTTTTTAATCTCTTACTCTCTAATATTTTTCTATCATGCGTTTTTTTTTATATATATTGTGTATTTTATGCTAAACACTAATATTCTGACTTTGTTTTTAATCAGATCTTATTTTATCTTTTGTTTCTAACAGCTCCAGCTTTGTCAGATGACATTTTCACGAAGAAATGAACTAGTTTTCCTTTTCATGAATAAAATAGAATTAAGGGGAAAAACAGAAGCTGTACGAATATAATATTTTACAATATACAAACCTGGTAGAAGGCAAGGCACTGAAGCACAAACTTATCCATTGAGTCCAATTCCAAATCCAGAGCAGCATCATAATCCTTGACCTGAGATCATAAATGAAGTTGTCGAGTGACAAATGTGAATCAGTATTTCTCCCAAAAAGTTAAGAGTAAAACTTTACCGCCTCTTTGTATTGTCCAAGAGCATGGTAGCATGAAGCTCGCAAATATAAACACTCAACATTGGCACCATCAACGCTCAAACCCATTGACAAATCATTGATCGCCTTCCTGTCACAATCAAACCCAATTTAAGTCAGAAACAAGATAAATTAGATGATGACACTTATAGGGTCATAATTTAATTGATGGCATGCTTTTAGGTTATACAAAGGTAGTCTTCTTACCAATAGAGAGGGGAGAAAAAAATATCAATGTTATCTTTCAGTTTCTTTTAGTTATAGATTTTATGTATTTTTGAGTAGTTTAGTTCTTCCTATCAGATTTCATCATATTTCCAACTTCTACCACCATATTTTCTTCAATAACTACCTGTAGGTCTGCCACTATATCTCAAAGTGTGTTACTTGAATTCATGGCCCCAATCATAATACTATTGAAGGCTTGCAAGATACAGTTATCTTAATTAAATAGTCAATCTCCAATTAAACAGCAGTTAAGGTTGTTTACATACCTATGTTGTCCCATTGCATGGAACAAAAGGCCACGCAAATGATGAGCTCTGGAAAACCTAACATACAACACAAGTAATCAGCTGCGGATAAAGAGCAAGCAGGCATAAAGTACTTCAAACTTTATAAACCAGTTACCAGCTAAAATGCCTGCGATGCCAATGATACCTTTTCATTAACAACAATTACCTTCCATCAATTTGCAACATCTGACTTAGACATTCTTGAGCTTTTGTTGGCTTCGATATATCTTGATAGAACTGCCAAAAACCTCATGTTCAGATTAATCTAGCAGCCAAAATAATTTAAAATAAAAGCTTTTCCTATAACATAAAATGAAAGGCCAAAAACTGTGTCCCATAGTTAATAGATAATTTTATAAATCACACACTGATAGATCCAGATCAACTACCATCACACATTCAGAACAGGGTTAGTAACAAAGTCATCAAACAGAAAAGCCACCATTAAAAGGCATGAAAGACGAAACCTTTTTTGTAGAGTTAAACCTATAAGTTACTAAAGGAAAAATGCAAATGTAAACTAAGTTACTTGGCTGACATTAAATGAAAACTTTAATTCAAGTAGAATGAGTTAGTAGTATATGGGACAGAAATGTTATGAATGAAAGAAGTGAGGAAAGATACTATTAGAGACCAGAGAGAATCCATTGATACAATAGATTACATTTCAAACCATAAAATAATATGCACACAGATGACTCAGGATTTTCAGAAAAAGCTTTCAGCTAAGTTAATAACTAAATGTTCCAACAATCTATCAGTACAATAAGGTTGATAGATACCTGAGTCAGGTGTGCCCATGCTTCAAGAAAATTTCTATCAATTTGAAGTGATTTTAGATGTGCATCCTCAGCTTTCTTATATTCACCAATTGAAGATAATGCTAAACCCTGTAAAAGAAAGTGTTTACTCAGAAAAATAATAATCCACCATAAAGGGCTCATAATCAGTGAGGACTAAAATGCTAAGACTCGGGACCCACCAAATATGTGTAGGCAGACTTATTATCCCTGTCTAGTTGCACACAAGCTGAAAGGTCTTCGACGGCAGCATTAAACTCTTTAAATTTGAAATTCACAATTCCTACATTGAATTTTATGAAAAACTCACATTAGACATATATAAGTAGCATTACTCAACAGAAATAAAAGTCAACATTATCACAGCAATAATTTATAATCAAACTTCAACTTGAAATTAACAGTAGACAGGACATAATTATTAAAAAGGAATAATATATTTGTTTCGCATGAAACTAACGAAGTCTCTGTCTAGACTTGAAGGAGCTACCACAAGATGCACAAATGAACCATCATTATAGAAGGAAGCACAAATAATTATTCCAGAATCAACCAGTTAGCCAAATAACAAAATGAAAAAGACTGTCAAAAAAAAAGATACCTCTCTCATGTAAAATATCTGCTGAGTTGGTTTCAAACTCTAAAGCCTTAGTCAAATCTTCAATAGCCTGAGATGTCCAGAAGCAGTAGTCAATGTCACATTATGAATTGTTATGTGTGCAAGAAAATCATTTATAATAAAAAGTGATTCAAGTGAGAACTTAAGTAACTGAAAATTTCAATCACCTTCTTTTCAACTATATATATAATAAGATCACTAGTCAAACAGTGCCTTAACATGGCTCTACATAAGTCTTGACAACTGCACTAGTTTTGCTTAAACAATACATATTTGACCCAAGTGTCAATGCCTAAACCAAATCAAGTTTCTACTCCTTATAAGTCAAATCAAACATAAGTAAAAACCAGATTTCAAGATCATTTCATTTTCTGTACCAGAAGAGATCCATTTCATTAAGGGTGGGTGTCAATGGGACATACCTAACATGAAGCATTGATTAACTAAAATACCCAGGTTAAAAAATAAATAAATAAATTCCAATCAGCAATGCGAATTGGGTAAACTTCAAAAAAATTTACAAATACTAAGATCGAGTAAGCCACCCCACCTCAACAAACTCCCCCAAGGCTGCCCGAGCTTGACCTCTCCTCTTCCATGCCTCACCCGCTGATGGATTGATTTGTATGGCCTAAGACATACATGTGGAACTACTTATAAATAGAGGAGATACCCACATCTCAATGCACCTTTCAGAAAGTTAATTCAAATTTAAATACCTTTGAAAAATCATCAATAGCAGCATCAAGTTCTCTCTTGAATGCATATGCCGTCCCTCTACCTATCAGTGCTTCAGGATATGCCGGTTCCTCTTTCAGAATCTGAGTACATGATGAAGACGAGACAAAGTTTGTCAATGATGATACAGGAAAAGGAGGATAAGATAACAAGTAGACATCAGAAAAGGAAACACAAGTATCTCTAACAAGTAAATATCATAAAAGGAAACAACACCAATATCCCAATGGAAGCACTAACCTGATCAAAAATGGTTATGGCATGAGCATATTTTCCTTCATTAACCTGCAAAAGATCAGAAAATCAATATGCTATCAAACAAATAAATACAGCAACACAGCAGTTGTGTAAACAAACCTCCGCTATTCCTCGTGAGAGCCCAAAATCTACACTTATAGACTTAGTCCTTGAAATCCGAGCAACACAGAACTTCTTATTTTTCCTTGCATCGCCATTTTTTTCATGGGGAAAAATAAACTTACTAATTGGCTTTCTAAGAATTTCAGCAATTTCACTCGAATCACTACTAGACTCACCCCTACTGGTAAATACTTTATCTCTATCACATGATTCTGATGTATCACTTGAGTCATTGCACGATTCAGAATTATAACTCAATTTATCAATAACGTCAGGGCTTCCATTTACTTGGCTGTCAGATTTATTAGACTCTCTATCTTTACTACAAAATTCATTTCTTAGGTCAAAATCATCAGCAGACTTCGGCAAAATTGCAGATTTATCACTTGTATTGTCACATAATTCAGCTTGAGCACTCAACCTCTCTTGATTCTCACCAAATTCAGTCAAGTTCCCATTACTCATAGCATTTGATTCGGATTGCGGCGTGGGCGATCCATTGGTTTCAGACAATGCAATGTTGCCTTGCTTTGCTGTTGTCAAAAGCTCTTCGAGTTCTAGCAACAGCTTCAAATCCGCAGACTGATGCTGCGCGTGTTCATAACCTTGCTCCCATACTAACAGAGCATCTGCTCTCCTTCCCAAAGCAGAAAACGCACGACCTAGTTGACAGAATAAGCCGGTGCTAAGTTCAAAAGAAAAAGCATTTGTCACTTTGACTCTTTTCTAGTAAAATTCAAACAAAACGGTCGCCTGATGATAATCCATAAGCACCACGAATAAATGATAAATCCGTGAAAATAAAATTCCAAGTTCCTACGTGGTTCATCAACCAACTCTGTTATTCTGACAAGCATTCAAATCACTTCCCAAGGTACAAACAGTTAAAAGAAGCATCAAATGTTGAATGAATTTAATAAGCAGGAGACCTTTGAGAATGTAAGCTTGAAGACGCGCGGGGTCAAGCTGAAGCGCTCGGTCGCAATCCTTGATTACGTGCTTGTGCAGCTCCAGTTGGCTGTAACAGAAGGCTCTGTTACTGAAAGCAAGCACCGGAGCAGGAATGAATCTCACATTATCATTGACGACGGAGAATTAATCGTAATTGCAATAAGAAGAAAAAAAACAGAATCGGAGAGGTGCGAAGAAGAGTATGTGTACGCACCAAATGTCTTGGATTGCACCAGACTGAGAAACGATCGAATCGAGGATTCGAATGGCCCTAGACCAGTCCTTGGAGCTGCAGAGCCTAGCTAGCTGAACTCGCTGAGAGGTAGCAGAAGTCATGGATAGAGAAGAGAAACGATGAACGCAGATCAGAAAACGAAGAAACTTGTGTGTGTTGTTTCTCCTTTCAGGTTGCAATGAAAAATAAACTTGGCGTGGGAGGTGCAGCACGCAAGGGTAAAATGGTCTATGTGAAGCTTTGGAAATTTGGAGGAACAAGGTGGCAAGGAAGAAAGGGAGCAATAGGAGTGGATTTCGAATGACCGACGAAGTGCATGGCGCGTGACGTGCACGAATGTCAAAAGGTGTAGGAGTATATGTCCAAAGCCGCGGGCACTAGCACACTGGGATTGCGGTTTGGGATTATGAAAAAATATTCTAATTTTAGATGCTTTAATTACTTCCAAGTTTAATGGGATTCGGATTCTATGACTGTTCATGGAAGTAGGGCACAAGATAAGTTTGTTGGAATTAAAAAATCATTCTCCCTTATCAAATTTGAATATTATTTTAACATTTATTTTGTATAAAAATGTTCTATAATCATATCCACTCACTTATTATTTTGAATTTTAATGTTTATATTTTTATAGAAAATCATAGTAAAAACACAATATTAAACAGTAACTATGTGGAATTGAAATTTAATTACGAGAAAAAATTCTTTAACATGTCATATGCAGGGTGGTTATTTTAAGTGAAATTAAATATAATTATTTATTAAATGTAGCAAAAAGATAAATATATGTTAATTTTCGTAATAAGAGGTGCAGAAAGAGAAATATATTTATTAACAACGTAATGTATAATATTATTTTATGTTATATTAGTTTACTTTCTGTTATATAATAGAAGAAGAAACGTTTTATTTTATTAGTTTCTACATATTATTGTGGTTATATATTTGGTGAACTTTGTAACTCTTAAGATATTAATAATTATGATATAAATTATATAGTAATACTAAAGAACTCATATAATGACTATTTGAAACTGTGTCCGTTAATTTTAATTTTAAAATAAATTTTTGAATCTGAAGATAGATTTGATATTTTTCTTTTGAGTAAATGAAATATTATAACAAACATTTTGTATTTTATTGTTATGATGATTAAACTTGAGAATTAAATATATGTAATAAATGTGAATAATATATATATTTGCATGAAAACAAACATTTAATATTGTAACCTGATTCTAGATTTATTATTATAGGTCTCACGGAGGACAAACTTAAAAGAACCAAGTTGATTTTTATTTTTTCATGCAATTGTTGCATAAAAAATTTCAGTCATCACTGTCTAAATTAAATTTAACTGTATTGGCAACAGTTATACAGATTATACTTCTGAAATCAGCTTTATACAAAAAACTGTCTTTAGAGTAATTTGAGAAGAGTCACTGAATTGGCTTAGCCGACCAGTATTACTGCATTCAGATCTGCATATAGTAAAATTTACAGATCTCAAATCATTTTAATTTTGAATTCTATTACAATAGATAATAACAAAATAATGATACGATGCCAAAATGGTTAAAGGAGTATAACAACGAGGTTTAAATGGTTCATTGGCAACAAAAGTTAAAATGACAAAAAAACCTTGACTTTGCACAGGTATCAAATAAGTTAAGTGGGTAAATTAATAATTGACCTAATGATGTATTTTCTTAATTATATAGTTGACTAATATAAAATGACAATAAATAAACTGGAGATAAAAATGTTAAACACACGTATAAATGGTTAGATATTTATCATGGGAATTATGTTTCTTAAAACACATTTCAAAACATTGAAAGAGAAATATATATTTAAATTATTTTTAATTTTGAATTTTAAATGGTGTTATTATTAGGTTAAGTATACAATGCACATAGATAAAATAAAATATTTGTATTGAAGTTGGGATAAAAATGAAGTAATTTGAGTATAAAATGAATTGAATGATAGATAGGATGGACAGTTGTTTATTAAAAGAAAAAACTTTTAAAAAATTAAGTGAAATTAAGCAAAATGGTGAAACAAAATAAAATGAAAATGATGATAATAATTGTTGTTAAGTTATTAAAAATGTTAACTTTGAAAAGAAGATAGAATTCATATATAAAGGTTTGTATTTGTCGAGAATGATATAAGTTTAAATTGTATATTGAATATGAATAGGAAAGTTTAATGATGTATAAGGAATAAGACTCTTTTTATTTATTATTTTTTTTGTTTAATTTTGGGTTGAAGTTGGTGTATGAATTGAGTTTATGTTTCATTTTATATATATATATATATATATATATATATATATATATATATATATATAATCTTTTAAAAAAAATTATCAATAACATTAAAATCGATGATAACTAATTACTCAAATAAGGATAATAGAATTATTGTATAAAATATTTATTGATGGAAATGTTAACAAGTATTTGGTTTTATAATGAATAATAATAATACAAATAAAATTCTTAGAATTTTTTATATGTGTGTTGAATTCATATTAAAATAACATATTTAAAAAATACATATATTTAACTTAATTAATTCATGAGCCTCGGATCAATTATTCTTTTTTATCCTTGCTTCTACTTATACGGGTTTGGGCTCATGAATATATGACATTTTATTTTAAAAATATTCATTAATCATTTTATAAAAAAAAATTATCATTTAAAATACAGACTCAAATAAAAAACATTCTTAAAATATATCCTATTAGTTTTTCTAAAATATTTTTTACTACGAACTATAAATTCAAATAAAATTATTTGTCAAGAATAAATTTGTTTTTATAAATGTTAATAAAAAATCCTACACAATCGAATTATAAGTCATTATTGTACTGTTAAATTTAATTTGTTAAACTGATTCTTAGAAATATTTAAATGAAAATTGTTAATAAGAAATCACTATTTTAAAAAATAATTAAAATACTCGTTATCACGTATATATTCAAATCAACTACTTTTAGCTCGAATTTGTTCAAACATGGAATGGAAAAAAAAAACAATACAAAAATTATGAGACAATTAATGTACAGACACGTATTGGTAGGAAGGTGCATTAACAGCAAACACTTCATAACTGCGGGCTATTATTATTGAGACCACTAATCGACGCCTAACTGAAAGGACCATTAAAGTAAAAGCCCAATTTTCTTGTCATTTTCAATTCACTAAATCGATTGAAATAAAGCTAACGGCTTAGCTTTGAAAATCCCTTTTAATTACATAAATTAAGTCGTTCATCTTTTTGACATTAGTGAATTATCTTAATTTATATCATTTGATGAAAGTGTATTTAGTAATCAATGTCTGTTGATCCGTCTTATTTTAAATTTATATGTGAAGACATCACAAGTTCAGGGACTCTTGTTTCATTGTTATTTATTAAAAAGGTTTAATAAAGTAGAACATCCTATTTCGTATGGTTTTTTCAATTAGGTCCTCGTATGTAAAATCTCTTAATTAGGTTTTTGAATGTGAAAAATTGGATCAATTTAGGGCTTACTGTTATCTTGGGTGGACGACGTTAAAAATGTTGTGCGTGGCAGGGTGACATTAGAAGGTTTTACTGACGTGCGAGATTATGGTGATCTAAGTTGGATTTGTTTTATTTAGAAATTAAATTTTATTGAAATAAAATGATTGAAAACGCAACGTTTAAATAAAATACAATTAATAATTGAAAATGCAACGTTTTAATTGAGTGAGTACTGATTAGAAGAAAGGGAATTTTATTTTTATTCTTCACTTTGTGCGAAATTGGGGATTTTTAGGAGAATAGGGTTTTATCGAAGCAAAAAATTGTTAAGTGGGTGCGAAATTTGGTAAACGTGGTGAGAAAGTAGGCTTGGTGTGAAGATTTTGGAGTGATTTATCCGTGCGAAATCGGTGAAATCAGGAAGCTCTTAGCGATGAATCACGTGAAAGGTAGTGGCGAAAGTGTTCGAGGTGATAGAGAAAGAGATCCGTGATCAGGGTGATAGAGAAAAGAGACCTTTTTATACTAAAAAAAAGACAGCAGGGAAGGTAAGGCAGTGAAAAGAGTTTACAATATAGATTCTAATTCTACACGAGGTGAAGATGAAGATGCAGCCGCTTTAAAGTATATGACGAAACCTGCTACATAATTCAATTCTCCAGTCAATTCACTGGAAGACCAAAAATTCAAATTTGTTACTGGGTGGTAGTACTCACGCTTTGGCCGAGAGACTGGGATGGGTAATTAAAGGAGGAGAGTTTGGTGCGGCAAAAATCGATGTCGAAAAAACTTTCTGATTGTTGGTGGTTATTGATGAGGGAAGGAGCGAGGGAAGGTTTGGTTTGAACTGGAACGACACTGTCATTTTCGGAGTTGTTGTTGTGGAAGGAGTTTGAGTAATCGAAGTCGAGGAAGGGGTCTATTTCTTAGTAGAAGATCTCCTTGGACTTGATGTCAGGGACGTCCATGAATTTCGACCCAAAATTGGGGTTAGGGATGAGCCAGGCGGCGGCGTCGAGGTCGTCGGGTGTGAAGGCATCAGAAGCAGCGGTGGCGTCGTCAGAGAGGACGATGAAGCCGAAGGAGGCGGCGACGGAGGCCTTGACGATGGATTGCGTTTTCAATTATTAATTGTATTTTATTTAAACGTAATAATTTTATTTCAATAAAATTTAATTTCTAAATAAAACAAATCCAACTTCGATCCCCATAATTTGCCACGTCAATAAAACCTTCTAATGTCACCCTGCCACGCACAACATTTTTTAACGTCGTCCACCCAAGATAACGACAAGCCCTAAATTGATCCAATTTTTCACATTCAAGAACCTAATTGAGAGATTTTACAATACAAGGACCTAATTGAGAAAAAATAGGAATGTTCTACATTATTAAACCTTATTAAAACGAATAAATATAAACTACAAAGTTTCTTACTTGGTTAGAGTAAACATCTTATTACATGTTAAAGAGTCTGTTTTAAAAACTATTTGACTCGGCTTCTTTTTTTCAAAGAGAAAACAAATTGCGTTAATCATACTGACTGAAATTAATTTAACAAAATATTTTAATTATGTTAATTGTTTTTAAAAATATAATGAAAATAAAATTTATTCAATTTTATGTATGTGCTTGGTTGGTAGAGGATGAACCGGTGAAGAAACAAAATTAAAGATTTTAGAAGAAAAGGTAAAATGTGAAGAAATCAGAGTAATGAAATATAGATTTATAATTTGGCTTTTCACTCTTTTATCAATTTTGTTTTTTGTTACACGCTTATAACTCTTAAAATTCACTAAAGATAGATTTATAATTTATGTAATTGTTGACTATTACATAGTATGATCTAATAGTTTAATATTAATGTTAAAAATTTCATATTAACTAGAGATAAAACGAGTTTATAATATATAAATGGTTTAATCCTTTAGTACATCCCTATTTATGTACGAATGTCTCAATTGGGTCCTCGTTTTTTAAAGTGTATCAAAATGGTCCTTAATTTTGAAAATTGATATCAATTGAGTCCTTTCCGTTAAGTTGGGTGGACGGCGTTAAAAAAATTGATGAGTGGATGCTGAGATGACGAACGGACGCTCGTCCACCAGCGGACGAACGCTCGTCCATCAGCGAACGAACGCTCGTCGACCACCGAACGAACGGTCGTCCAGTGTGGAACGAACGGTCGTCCAGCAGTAAGAGGTCGACGAGCGTTCGTTTTCTGGTGGACGAGCGTTCGTTCTCTGGTGGACGAGCGTTCGTTCGCTGGTGGACGAGCGTTCGTTCGTCATCTCAGCATCCACTCATGAATTTTTTTAACGCCGTCCAGCCAACTTAACGGAAAGGACTCAATTGATATGAATTTTCAAAATTAAGGACCATTTTGATACACTTTAAAAAACGAGGACCCAATTGAGACATTCGTACATAAATAGGGATGTACTAAAGGATTAAACCTATATAAATACGTGTAACTTCAAATTATAAGTCAATTTTATAAAATTGAATTAGGTTTAAAGGTTTTTTTACATAGTATCGAAATCACCAGTTAGAATATATTTTAATGAAATTTGTTATTTGTTCGACCTACTGTGTCATTTGTTATCAAAAAAATTGTTCTTTATTGGACTTATTTTGTCATCCGTTATCAAATAACCTATTAATGTTTAGTCTCACACTCAAGATATATATCTCAACGTGAAAGGGTGTTGAAGATCTCATATCGACTAGTGATAATACAAGTTTATAGTATATAATTGAGTGAAAACGTACCTTAAAAGTCGATTTTATATGATTGAATTAGGTTTAAAGTTTATTCTTTTACAAATACGATTAAAAATTTCCTTTGTTATCAGTTATCTTACATTAAAGTAAAATTTGCAAGATTTTTTAACACAATATTCACAATATTAATAAAATGTTACAATATCTTCAAAGACATATAGGTCGTTCTTCCTCACACACACTTTATCATTACTATTAATTCCTTAACACCTTCATATATTACCTTTTCACCTTTAAACAAATATCTCTTATTTTCAAGATAATTAAAAGATATTAAGTCAATTTAGGTACAAACTTAACTTCCTCAAACACTCAAAATCATTAATAATGCTTGCACCACATGGGCCTTTAGACCTTGTTCACTTGAATGAATTTGGGGGAGAGTCATTGAGGGGATTTGAAGGTAGATTTTTTTGTTGTTTAATTTGAGTAGATTTGGAGGCAAATGAAAGTGGATTTGGAAGTAAAGTTTGTAAGAATTAGTGTAGGATTTGATTGACGTGACACATTAAAAAAATTTACTTCCAAATCCACTTTCACTTATCTCCAAATCTACTCAAATAAATAACAAAAAAATTTACCTTTAAATCCCCTCAATCACTCTCCTCCAAATCCATTCAAGTGAACAAAGTCTTAATGATTGAGTTATTTCATGCATGTGGATGTTTCATCAAATCTTTTACCTGAACTATCTATCAAGGGTTATTAGTCTTCTTTTATCTCTTTAAACATATCACAACAACAATAATGTTTGATTTTCAACATCAATATGAAAATCAATGTTTTCTAAATCAAAGATCAACTTGTTGAATTCATCTAATTATTCATTAATTATATTTATTTTAGATGAGTATAACACTTGCTTTAGATGCAGACAATTTACAAGAGTATTTGTTATATAGAAGCTTCAAACTTAGCCATAATCCTGATGTGATTTTCCTTTTCGGAGACTTGTCTCACCATCTTATCATTGAGACTAAGAATAATTGTGTAAGTCTTCTCTTACAACATTTCTTGTCATTCTTCACCATGATGCATCAAGATTGAATTTATCTTCAAAAGTTCTAATAAGACCATGCTAAATAATAATAATAATAATAAAAAGCGCACACACATCTTCAATTGCCACAATCTAAAATCATTCAAAACAGAACAATTTTCAACCTTAATAATTTATAAAAATTACGATTACTGATTTCAGTTAATAACACTACTTTATTAGAAATTAAGTAAAAAAGTGAGATATACCTAGGGCTGGACATAATTAACCTAACTGCACTAAACTATAGATTATCTATACTATATTAAACTATAAAAACTAAACTATTTTTACTGATAACTAAATTATACCATGTTGTGGTTCAGTTTTAAAAAACTGAACTTTTATAGTTACAATGCAGTTAACTACATAAACTATCTCTTTTATGTTTATCTTCCATTGTGCTTTGTGGTAAAGTCTTTTTTTATTACTTTTTTCTTTCGATCATCGATTCACCAAGGTTAGAAAGATTTTAATTCTGATTTAATTTTAGCATCTTACCTTAATTGGGGATTTTGTATTTAGTTAATTTTTGTATTAATTAGTTGTTCTTAAATTTAGACAATCCACAACATAATTAAATTGTGTCTCATTCTTATTCAATTCTTCACGAGAAAACATAAAAAAAATTATCTGTCTTATTATAAATGATTTCTGTTAAATATAAAATTATTTTAATAAATTACATGTAAAAATTATATTCTGCATATAATAATATTTTATATGATCTGTATATCTAGTCTAAAAATATATAATTTATATTAAAGACAAAATAAATAACAAAATTTAAAACAAATTATCGTAAAAACTGTGTAAGGGAAAAGTCAAGAGTCTAATAAAACTGACTTACACTTATAATCTGGAAATAGTTTAGTTATTAGTTAACTGGTATAGGTTCAGTTTTTTAAAACTGAACAAGTATTTCAGTCTTTTGTAGTTTATTAAAAATATAATTAACTGTAGTTTAGTATAGTTTAGTTACTTATGCCCATCCTAGATATACCTACCACAATAACATACAAACCCACAAATATAATAGGTAATAGATAAACACAATAAGAAGAATAAATAAAAAAATCATATATACAAATAACATTATTCAGTTGAAGTACTACCAGACTTCAACATACTTTTACACAAAAATTTACTACAATTCAATATTAATTAAACATACAACAATACCATTATAACTAATACCTATGAAATATCCCTAACCTAACGAAAGAGACTGTACATTATTTTTCATTGTAAAATTAAAAAAATTACTTAAACAGTTTCACTGGATAACATATATTTTAATAGATACTAAAAGATTAGACAGATTATTAAAGCACCTAAGACATGATAAAAACTATATGAAATATTGATACAAATCTTCCAAAAAGATAATATTGCGACTTTACACTTCTCTGACCAAAAAGTGAGAAAAAAAAAGGAGTTTAAAAAGATCAGTCAAGTAAGAACTCATGATCTGTTTTTCACATCTAAAGCATTATTTTATATTGGTATTAAAGTTCTGTATCCTAATTTATGCACACGTGTATGACTTAGGACCTCTTCTATAGTCATCATTAGGTGACTTGCGTTCATACAAAAAAAAATATCTTGTTTCTTTTAGTTTTCTTTGATCCGTTACCCCAGTTAGTCAATGCTCCTTTTGTCCTTATATGTATTTAGAAAATCAGATTATCTTGCCATTTAAAGTTTTCATGGTTCGTTACCGTAAATATTTTGTATAGAAAGAGTTATCTATTCACACGTGTTTTCATTATTTTATATAATACTAACTTCTTTTTTATATTCTCTACCTTTTCTTATATTTTCGCTTCTTCCCTCTTTCTTATAACTGTCTAAATATCTAAATAATTTCACTGTTAAGAAAAACACTGCTGGTATGACTTTTTATATCATTATCTAATTACGAGCTATATGTCGCAAATGCATATATTAAAAACTGAATTGCCTATTTGATTTCTATTTATAATACTTTTATTTATTTTACAGTATATATGTCTAAACATTTTTTAGGGACTTGCTGAAATAAAAATAACATGTATAAAGATTGAAAAGATAAAATAAATTGAACAATGAAGAAAATACTTTTAAATATAAAAGCTAAAACAGAATTTGTTCATAATCATAAAAAACAAACGAGTTTCTAAACCTAGATTTAAAACATCTAATGACAGTTACGACATACTGCTGTTGTTCTTTTTCTCGCTGTTCAGAGATCGTCAACCCACCACGAACCACAGCGAAATGGACATTTGATTCCCACTACTACAGTGTTGCTACCTCTACGCTCTAACACTGTACGTTCGCATATACAACAAAGTGAAAAAAAAAAGACACAAAGAACAAAGCACAAATACACAGACAGATTCTCCTTTCCAACGGAATCAAGTGGATCACCAAAGTGTTTATCTTCTTGCCTCAATCTCAAGTTGAACGTGTTCGAGCAGCACCGGAATAACGATATCCGGCGAGCTTAACTGCGGCAAATGGCCTTCGGTGGAAACAACTTCCACGATGGACTGAGCAGCAATGTTTTGGTGGAGGTACTCCGAGATCACCACCGGAACCGCCATGTCTTTCTCCGCCTGGATGATGTGGCAGGGGACACTGACAAGATTCAGAATGTGTCTCATATCGCTTTGAAATATTGTCCGCGACACCATCAGCCCTATGTCCGGCCGCATGTTGAACAACGTTCGACTAAACTCCTGCACCGCCACGGACTCCATGTCTCCGCCCACAACCAGCGGAGCGAACCCGCTGCACCACGATTTGTAATTCGCCGCCATAGCATCGAACAGTTGGTTCAGCTCTTCCTGCTCAAACCCTCCATAGTAATCCACGTCGTTCAAATACCTGAAAAAGAGAGAGAAATTGAAAATCAGTATGAATAAATTATTGTTTGTCCAGTGACTGGTACTTTTAAGGGCGGAGCTAGTTAATTCACGATTACCTTGGGGAAGCGCCGACCATAACGAGCTTGGTGAAGAGATCGGGGCGAGCAATGGAAGCAATAGCACCAATCATTCCGGAAACAGAGTGGCCAACGAAAATGCAAGATTCAACTTGGAGCTCTTCTAAAATGGCAAGCAAATCAGACGCATATCCTTCTAAGGTGGAATAACGGTCGAAATCGAAGAACTCAGGGTTAGTGGTACCCGCGCCCATGTTGTCGTAGAGAACGACACGGTAATCGTCGACGAGATAAGGTACAAAGTGTTTCCACAGAGACTGATCCGTGCCAAAACCATGACCCAGAACGATGTACTCGGTGCCTGATCCCAAAATTTTCACGTTATGAGCTTCCGCCGCTACCCCCATTCGGTCACTTTTTCCTCTCCGTTTTCAGTTTTGCTCAGTTACCGGCCACCGTGTGAAAGCACGACTTTGGGGATCACAGGTTCGCCGCCTTTTGTTGTATTCGGATTTCCACGGGGAGCAATTTCAGCACATCTATATATATATAGAATAATTATCTCGAAAAAACTTGACCCGGAATAGATACAGTGCAATTTTATTGGTCACCGAAAAGAAGAAGATTCGAGATTTTTAGTTGTTCGCTAGATTAGAAATCAAGTGGACAACATATGTTCTGTCCCCAATACAGGGAAAAATAACTCCTACCCTGTCTACCCTGTCATGGGAAAGGATAATATACAAATGAGGAATGGGAGATAAAAAACAAATTGAATTGAACATAAATAGATAAATAATCTTTTTAAATATTAAATTTGTGATTTCTTTTTATATTAAATAAATTTTTTAGTTATTATATTTATAAATTATTTATTTTAGTCACATGCATGATATTTTTACTTTTTTCTAGTTATTTTAAGCTTAAATAGACTTGGAAAAATTCCAGATAATATATATAATAAATACTAAAATAAATCATTTTAAAATGTAGGGAGATAGTTTGTTCAAGCATAGCTCTAGTCGTCAAACAAGTCAACATGTTAAAATGAGTATTCTGGCCCAACTAGCCAAGGAATAACAAACTGTACAATCTGAATTTTAAAGAATCAACATCCCATTAATCTATTATTACAAAGATGTAAAAATATATATAATAAATTAAATTAATCAATTTTATTTTACAAGGCATTAATAATATCTATATTATTTACCAAAATCCAATATATTCTTCTGTGAGGGACCAAAGTTAATTCAATAAGTTTTTTCATAATTTTACCTTTCTAAATATTTAAAATATATACGTTTATCTTTTTTAAAAAAAATAATAATTTTAAGTATTTAAGAAAATAGAAGATATTTTTTTGAGTTATTATTTTTAGCGAAAGAATCATGAAATTTTGTCGACGGGTAATAGGATATCCACGCCAATTATTTATGGATGGATTGATGTGATGTTTTATTAAATAATCGAATTTCTAGTTATTTGTTGTGGATGAACATCAATATATAATAAATCAAAATAATTATTTTATGCATTTAATTCGTCACTCCAGGTCATATTTCAGAAAAGTTCTAAATTTTAGTCTCAATCACAACGACTCTCTTTGGGTGACTTTTGAAAAAAAAATCAAGAATAAGAAATAAAATATGCATTCTTAAAATTATATTAATAATTTGTTTTTAACTCTGATAATGATTTTGTTTTTAAAAAGCACGTTAAAAAATTAAATACTTTTTACTTCGATTTTTGAAAGAGGTGTATGAAACAAAAAATAATTTTAATTTTTAGATAAATTGTTTGATATAAAAGGATAATTTTTTTTCAAAAAAAATTATTATTTTAAAAAATTTAAACAAATCATTCTTAAAAAGAGACCATGTGAGCTATTTTATATTAAATACTTTTAAAAAAGCTAATAACACATTTTTCACTTATTTTTCATTACTGACTAAACGTTATAAAAATACAAATTTTGTGATGTCTCATAATCAGTTTTTTTTGTAACTTTTTAAAAATTTAATTTAAAAGATATGCTGAGACAGCTGGGCTTCCACTTGGTAAAGAT
This sequence comes from Vigna umbellata, assembly GCF_029865625.1. Taxonomy (NCBI): domain Eukaryota; kingdom Viridiplantae; phylum Streptophyta; class Magnoliopsida; order Fabales; family Fabaceae; genus Vigna; species Vigna umbellata. The sequence continues at coordinate 13,911,717 of NC_142174.1, read as the reverse complement.
AGATACTTACTTCACAACAATAAAACACAAAAATACATGATTTTATTAAAAGAATAAAACAAAATACATTTTCTGACTTCACTCTTTCTTTTCCGTTATGGATGGTACGAATTAATGGGAACTTGACATTTTCCTTGCAAACATCATGGGCATCAAATCCATGACAGAGACTCGAGTGCATCTTGTCTAAGCCCAATTAACAGCTATCCATAATGGGGCCGTAACCATAGGAACGTCACGTGACTTGCTCGTGCTTTTGGTCCAGCTGATTGCGACCAGAAAGGAACAGTGAAGACAAAACCGAGTAAGAAGAAAATGAAACCTTATAGTAAGGGAAACGAAAAGAGAAGGAGCCAATTACTATTAATGCTCTTCTTATTTAATTTCATCTACTAATAATTAATAAGAAAAATATATTTTTCATGTATTTTGAGTAGTCGCCCTTACTTTTTAAACTGGTTTTCTTTGTTTACATTGTAGCAATGGAAAAGTGATAGAATTTACTTGAGATTAGAAACTTTTCGTTGCTGAAATTAGGATTAATTAAAAATTATATAACCACGTTAAATTATGTAACCTAGAGATCACGGCATCCCTCCAGTGTTCCTACTTCTAAACTGGGCAGCAGAGCACGTGTCTTTATCGGAATATAGATATTTTGGTTCTATCAAAAAAGTGCCGTGCTCTTTAGGTTACCTTTAGAACATATGAGAAAATTAGTAAAAATAATAATAATTGGATATGATATGATATATATGTGTGTGACTCAAAGTTTATGATTACTTCTTTTTAGGCTTTGTTCGCTTGAATGAATTTGGAGGAGAGTAATTGAGGGGATTTGAGAGGATTTTAAGTGAAAATGAATTTAGAAGTACAATTTTTTTAATATGTCATATCAATTAAATTTTATATTAATTCTCACAAACTTTATTTATTTCCAAATCCACACTTACTTACCTCCAAATCTACTCAAATAAACAACAAAATATCAAATCCTCTCAAATTTCCTCAATTACTCTCCCGAGAGATGAAGTAGATGGATTTGAGGAGATTGGAGAGTAAATTGAGTGTTATTTTTTTTTTCAAGTGATTTGGAAGTAATTGAGAATAGATTTGAAACTAAAGTTAGAGCAAATTTGTGAAGAATTTAATCGATGTGATCAATAAAAAATATTTTAATTGATAGAAAATAAAAATTACCAAAATATTTTAGTGATAAAAATAATATAAATTATATTTATTAATAATATATTTATTGGTAAAAGATATTACAAAGAAAAAAATTAAAAAAAATTGAAAATAAAATAAATTTGTATTTAAGTAAAATCAAATAATAATGTTTAAAAATTATTTTTTTAAAACATAATTCATATCTAATAAAAAGTATTTTGCTTGTTTGAAACATAAAAAATATCAAAATATAAACAATTAAAATTAAAAATTAAAATGTCAAAAATTTGAAACTATTATTTTATTATTTATGGTTACTTTTATTATAATATTAATTCAAGTACGTACTTATTATAATACTTATTATAATGTTTTATGTATGAAGATTGATATTAATAAAATTGTAGAAGGATAAAAATGAGATTTAATCTAAATCAGTTCAAATATATGCATATCATCCATGATTCAGAGAAATAAATATTTTTTAAATCACTTCAAATCGTCATCTTCTTTTACTTGTAAATGTTTTGAAACGAACACATTTTAATTATCAATCTCTAATTCTTTTCAACAGTAATTCTTTTTCAAACGAATAGAACCTTAAGTTAAAATTAGTTTCATCTTTAGTCATGAGAGTTCATATTTTATTTATAGATAAAATAATTACAAATTGTTTTTATTCTCCTAAATAAGAATATTTAGATACAAAAGTAATAATCAAAATAAATATTATAAAGATAAAAACTTTCTCGGAAGTTACAAAGATAACAAGTTAAAAATTACAAAGATAATTACATATTAAATAACATGTTTGTCAATTTCAGTGCCCAAATACTGGTTTTAGTTGACTTATTGACAATGGTGGTCTTGATATTTCACATTAATTCATAGACTTTACGTGACTTATTCATTGTTTACCTTCAGAACACTCCAACTTCTGACTCATTCTTGGATATCAGCCTAACCCTTAATTCATCTTTAATAAAACTCATCGTATTGCATATAAAAACCTTCTTCAAGTTGTTCCAAGTATGAGCATAAGGAGATGGCTCCAAATAATCCATGCCTTCAAGTTGCTCGACCCAAAATCTTGACTTATTTTGATGAATTTCCACTAAATTTTCCATGCTTATTACAATTATCTATGAACAACCTTTTAATAAAGCCCTTAATTGTACTTGTTGTGTTTTTTCTTCCTTTATCATTAACTACTTGATAATCAAATTAAGAAGTCAAATTTGAGGAGTTATAATTACATTGAACATAATCCAAAATAGCCCTTGAACGATATATATATATATATATATATATATATATATATATATATATATATATATAAATAGAGAGAGAGAGAGAGGTGTAGATATGTGTATATATAAACACTTAAAAGGTGCCAAATAAATTTGTTCTGTTAATATTGTCAGAATTCGTTGTTGTTTTGATGAGGATTTTCACATTAGTTGAGTATATGTAGATATAGGTTACATTCGACATCTCTAATTGAATATGAAGATAGAAGAAATAGGTACATATACATATATATAATTGTCTTAGTATTTATTTTTAAAATTCACTCACATCTTCCATATATTTTATCTATATTGTCACAATCTTGATTATTATATTTTTTTTTCTGTAGTTATGTTTAAAATCATGTATTATCAATTTGAGTTAATCAAACAGTTTTTAGGTTCACATTTGATTAACTTTCTAATATTTTGACTTGTTGTTTATTTTTTTTCACATGAGAATGTGTGGCTCAGAATATTAAGTGTTCAATTATGTAGAGTTGCATTTACTATGGATATGTAAAAAAAACTTATGTTTTGTATTTTTTTTATGCTTAATTTTTGTTTCACTTGAAAAAACTTTTGTTTTCTCAAATATTTTTCATTATTTTTCAACTGTTTAACTAGTTTGATTTTTAGAAAGTTTTATCAAAGTTTAAGGTATTTTTTTATCTTATCATAGCATTAATTATACATTTTGTTGTACAATTTCAGACAATGGTATATCAAACCGTTTTTATGATACATCTGACATATTTTTTAATATTTTAATTTGTTTTTTATCATGTAAAATATTATTTTATATAATTATTTTTATTTTCTAACTAAGTGTAGTTTTATTGTAAAAAAATGTTTCATTTACTATAATATAATAAATTAATATTACTGTCATGAAATTCAAAAGATAAAATATTCATATTTAAATTTGAATTATTATTTGTTTATTTTTTTCTCCATGTGATTCCATTTTATGTTATAATTTATATTAATGTTTTAAAAAGTATATTTTATTATAATTTAGAAAAACGAGTAAAAAAACATTTCAAATATTTTTAAACTTGAATATTTGTTTCATTTTTATGATTTTTTAAACATATTTTTTAACTTTATCAATTTTATTTCATCAATTGTAGTTTGAAGTGTATATCATATTGTCTATCTTATCCTTTCATTTTTACATTTTTCTTATCACGAAAGAAAGTTGAATTAGAAAAATATATAAAATAATCAATTATTTAAATCAAACTCAATTTTACAAAATTAATTTAATAAAATTATGTAATCTCAATTTTCATAGTATAATTTGACTTTATTTATAATCAGATTTTTATCACAATTAATCTAAATTTTAATTAATATAAATTACAAATTACTATAATATCAAATGAAGATAATAAAACTTAAGTTTGATTCAACCTAAAAAAGTCATCTCAATGAAGTGAGATATGTCTTATTCTATATTATAAATTTAATCTTATCACTTTTCAACACTATTTTTTTAAATTTAGAGGGAGATCATTTCTTTTATAAAATGATAATTATTATTTTTAAATTAACTTTTTTATATATATATATATATATAATCATGTGTTAAAATTAGTTAGGTTTATTACTTAAATTTTAAAAATACACAACTTATTTTTTTTTGTTTATTTTTATTTTTTTAAGGTGAGACAAAATGTTCTGTAGCTTGACATAGAGCTTTATCTAACCAAAAAAATTTATTAGGAGTGGTTGAACCAGGTCAAATCACCCAAGATCATCATCTTTATTAACATAATCACTTTTATTACTATTAACATTATTATTATTATCATTATAACCACTATCACAACTTATGATATAATTGATACTAGTATCATCATCGTTCTTATCATTATAGTCGTTTCATTTCACTGTTATCATTGTTTATAGTTATTGTCACCATCATCGTTTATCACTATTTGATTGTTGTCAACACAAATATAATCAATATTACTACTATTTTAACTACTTTCAATATACTATATTATTATTTTATCTTTAGTGCATATCAAATATTGAATATATCTAATGCTTATTTTACTCTTATCACGCTTTTTTATTCTTGCATTGTATTTTATCACATTATAATAATTATTAAACAAATTATCGATAAAAATGTCTTCTTATTACAAGTAAAAAGTTTCATGTACACCTCTTAACTTTCCTATCCCTATTTCACACCTAACAAAGAAAAATATTATTTTTATTTGTTAAGTTAATTCATTCTAAATCATTTTATATTTTAAATCAAAAACATTATTTTGTTGGTGTTAGGTATTGAATAAAAATTGGGATGTTTGTCTATCACTATTATAATTCAACTTTCTTGTTCACTTTACTAATTTATTTCATAGTATTTTAAGTAAATACATTTTTTTTTTATTTCTTGTTATCTTTATAGTTATTAAAAGGAGTTATAGCAACTATGAAAAAAAATTTAACATTATATTTATTAAAAGGTGTTATAACAATTATGAAAAAGGATAAATTTATTCAAATAAAAGAATAAAAATAGCAAAAAAATACCGTGAGAGTCTAATTCATTTGATTTAACAGGGTGCTGAATTGTTTTAAATTATCTGTTTTTTTTTTTCAATTTCAACAAATAAAACAAGAAGAAGAAAATAAAGCATATATCCTTGTTCGTTTGAAGCGTTTTGTCAATCTACAGTTACAACTTAACCAGTTTACATCACATTCACAATCCCTTCTTTTTGGCATTGGCGAGTACCTCTTTAGAAATGTTTTTTCATGTTTAAAAGTGGTCAATTTCTAGCTAAAAAGTGATGGGGAGTGTAAAAGACGCTATATAGTAGTAATAAAGTATGAGCTTATTCAGTTTAAAGATCAATTTCGTTTGCACTTTGAGAGAAGATATCAATGGGAGTATTAATGCAGCCATAATCTCCTTTATGTCTTGACCTACCATTTATAGATTCTTTCAAATGATCGAGATATAGAACGATCACTGTAATATCATCATGAAAATGACGCCTCAGACCTTTCTCAACTTTCTTTAAGTCATCATACCTCATATCTCTCTTCTTTGCTGCCTCTTCTAGTGCAACTGTCACCACTCGTTTTGCTATTCCCTACAATACAAAACCAGTTACGTATGTAATTTCAATTTTTTTTAATTGAACTGAAGTTTGATTTTAGTATTGTGTTTTTTTGGTTGAACTTGTGTTTGTAGTTTATTTTAGGATGTTTGTTTGGTGTGGACTTACTGTTCTGGGATTTTCTGAGACAATTTGAACAACCTCTTCATCAGTTAAATTCTCCCAAAGTCCATCTGATGCAAAGACTAAAAACAGATCATTTTCCTTCAATTTCCGCATCAGTATTGATGGTTCGGCTGTCATTACAGGTCTCTTCAAGTACAATGGACATGCAAATTGTTGGAACAAAGGGTTTGCGTCAAAATTTGCTTTCTTTAAGTAAGCATCTCCAATTGATCTTGATACCTGAAAGACAAAAAATAGTTAAAAGAATTACCATTTTTTTTTCTTTTCGTTTTATAAGAGTGTCAAATAAATTTAACTCACTCTCACGACAATAACATAAAATATTTTTATCAAATCTTCTCATCTCTAAACAATATATTCATGCTATTGGGTTTATCAAATATGAGTCTAATCACGTTAGGTATTATCATCACTCTGTTCAAAATCTTAAAACAATATATTAATGAAATTTTCACCTTGTAGTTTAGTTTTTCATTTCTGTCGTCTAATAATTTCTTCAGTTTCCATCATTATTTTCGAAAAAAAAAGATATTTTTGTTTGTTTATACTGGAGCACTGTCTCTGCCAAATGTTGTAAAATTCAAGTGAACGATCACCATACCAAATACCATGAAATAGATTCTGAAAGCTCAAATACAATAAAATGAATGTAGATATATATTTTTTAAAAATTACATAAAGAATACATGCAAACTAATTCATGGAACTTGATCAAAAGTTTAAAACAAAAGCCAAAACCAGAGCAGAAGCAATGCATGTCCAGTAACAACCAATTCTAGTATAACAACGAAGCTGAAGTTTGCTGATCTTGATAATTCATGTCACGCATTAAACACAAATATAAGCAGAAAAGAGATACAGACAAATATTGGAAGTAAATTCATTCACAAAGTATAAGTAATTCAATTTACATCACTTTTAATCCAACCATACAAGGAATTAAATTTATTCTCAATCTAAAATTTTAACATAATGAATTAATGAATTTTCACGGTGCTTCACTTTCTCATTTTTAATCCATGAAATTCCCAAACATATAAAGGTCATATAATTTTCAAAAATACCTGAATAATGCCCTTGATTCGCCAAACTCCACGAGTGCAGACCACAATGTGTGCATCATCAGGGTGAAGAGCTTCCACCTCCTTTCTGACCTCCTCCACTCCAACATTATGATCAGTGGACAAACGCTCCGCCACCACACCACCGCAATTCACCTCTCCTTCCAACGCTCTCCGACCCAGAACCGCCCTTGAATCCCCCAGATTAGCAACATAAAGAACGTCCTTTGAAATCGCTCCCAGAAGACAGCACGAACCCACTGAAGCCATCTGTGGCCGCGCAATCCATGTTTGTTTCACAAAACGCAAAAACTCCTCCTCTGTTGCCGCGAACGCCTTCTTTATCACCTCCTCCGACAACCCACCTTCCTCTTCTGTGAATTCTGCCACGCAGAACAATCAGTTTCATCAACTTTCTACATCATTAATTATAAATCAATATCGTATATTTAGTTGGAACGGAGAAAGTACTGCTAATTTCAGAAATACGTGTATCATATAACTCTTGTATTTACCTTACCAGTGTATCAAGCTCTGTTTTTTTTCCTATGTTTCTGCTTTCAGAATTAAAAGACCTTGGCGGAGAAATATATTATTATGTGGTCAGCACCATTATTAATCAAAATAATCTCCATACTTTTGGACGGAGTATTGTTGTTTATTATAAGTTGAAAAATTAGAGCGATGATTATGCATGTAAATTGTAATGATAGAAAAGGAAAAAAATGAATTTAGGCTTCTTACTGAGGAGGAAGGAGAAGAGATTATTGGTGATGAAACGGGAAGCTTGTGGTCCGCCGTGGCCGTCGTAGACGCCAAGAAAGGTTGCGGAGGGAGAGGTGAAGACTTGTGCTTGGTCTTCCAAGGAGGAGTTGGCTTGTACTACTGCAATTGAGTAGTTCCCTGAAGCGTGTGGCTTAAGGTCAGTGTCCCAGAGAAGGCTTTGGTCGCTGCCTCCACCACCAAAACACATCTCCAGTGGCCTCAGGCATCGGTCCAACATCCTTAACGCGCTCTGTTTCTCTGCTCTGCTCTGCTCTGTTCTGTTGTTTGGTTCTGTTTGATACGCGGTTAGTGGAAAAAAGAGAGAGTGAGTGTGTTTTGGGTTGGCGAAGTAACTAATATAGTCTTGACCACTGGAGAAAATGGGAATGAGGAGGAACGTGTGGATTCCGCGTTAAACGTAGGAAAAACAATAAACTATTAAACTAAACTGTGGAGTGAATGAGAATCCCCACGGATTCATTAGCCTCATAGAGTATTGGACGGGGTGATGCAAAAATGGAAGAAAATATAATATATAGAGAGAGAGTGGAAAAGCATTTACTAATAAATCTTAATGATTAAGTCACTTTATTTTGATGTTATACTGTGTAAATACTTGTGGTTTCTCTGTCAATATATCAAATAAAGAAAAGACAGATACTAATAAACTGTTTGAATTATTAAAATATACTGAGTACATTTTGATTTTGTTTTTAAGCTAATTCACTTAGGTCTTGTTCATTTGAGTGGATTTGAGGGAGAATAATTGAGGGGATTTGAGAGGATTTGAAAATAAATTTTTTTGTTGTTTATTTGAGTCAATTTGGAGGTAAGTGAGAATGAATTTAGAAGTAAAATTTGTGAGAATTAGTGTAGGATTTTATTGACGTGACACATTAAAAAAATTTACTTCCAAATTCAATCTCATTTACCTCCAAATTCACTCAAATAATCAACAAAAAAAATTATTTTCAAATCTTCTCAAATCTCCTCAATTACTTTCCCTCAAATCCACTAAGTGAACAAGACCTTAATTACGGATTAGATTTAAAAAAGTTATAATTTTTTTTATGCGAATTAGTTTTTAATCCAGTTCACTTAGATTCGACTCATTCGGATTGAATCCGTGGTGAGCTAAGTTGGCTTTCCAAACCGTCTAATTTAATTTAATTATTTATTATTTCGTGTTTTAATATTATTAGTTAACATTTTTTTATTATATTATAGATTGGGATAAAAATAAGATGTTTCAAAACTCTAATATTATAAATGGACAGTGATACAAAAATTATCAATATTAAAAACTTATTTTGTTTTTTGGATTATATGATATTTTCTTTTTATTTTGAATTGTCTTTAGAGTTTAAAATCATTTTAGAGTGAAATTTATTTAGATTTAAATTAAAAAGAATTATATTTTTTATTTTAAAAAACTTATGATTAAGTGAGCTAGTTACTCAACCCGTTAAACCCACCAACCCATAGTGAGTTGAGGGATTCAAATTTTTTCAACTCATTAATAAATGAGTTGGGTTGGATTGACTCACTAAATGACTAACCCGATAAATCGAGTTAAGTTACACATTTTGACAACTTTAAGTTTTTTCATTTGATAAGTTTATACTAAACATGGTTTAGCTACCTAGACAACCTTCTTCCAAGAATGAAGTACTCATTATTAAAGATCGCGAGTTTATTTTTATTTTTTTCAAAAATTATCTTTCTATCTAAACTTACTTACTTTAACAAAGATGAACCTTTGCGGTTACTAACCCCTTTTTTTAAATATCAAGACAATTATTTTTACTTGGGACATAGCTTTGCAGATTATGATATTTTATTTTAAATATATATATATATATATATATATATATATATATAATATATATATATATATATATATATATATATATATATATAATTTATTTTTGTCCTTTGATCCAAATAGTTTTGGCACACACTCATATAAAACTAAACTTGAACAAACTGAATGTAGATTACAAAGACACTGACCCTAGCCGCAACATTCACATAATTTTGAAATACAATTAGCAATATACTTTGTAAAAATCTAAGGTAAACGTGAATATTATTTTAAATATAAAATCATAAAAATGATTAGCAACAGGTAAATTTAATTATTGGTATTTCTAATATTAAGTCGATATAAGTAAGATGTTTAATTTATCTTTTGTGCATATATGTTTTAAAATTATTTTAAAAAATACTTAATCATTATGAATATTTTGTATAATTATTAGAAGATTTTTAATTTTTATGATTGAACTCCTTTGACACACACGTCTTGTTCTGTCTCTTCTCTTTACATACACGTCTTTGAGGATCAAATTCCTCAACACTAAATCATTATCTAATCTGTGTAGTAGAAGGTTTGGTATTCACTCTTTGTCAATTACGTGTATATTTTGTGCCCTTCTAGATTTTCCATCAATACAACATAACCAATTAGCCCATTTTTTCAAGCTGGGATTTGCATACACACTTACATTTTGGTTAAGAATATAAAAAATATATATTAACAAATACTATTTTACAATATTTTCATACAACACACGTATTATTTTTATATTATATTTAAAATATATCAATATCCTAATAAATCAATAAAAAATAACATATATACTATATCAAAATATTATAAAAAATATATATCAAAATATTTTTTCCTTTTAAAAATTTAGGTAAAAAAATATGTATCATAGCTTGAGTTACTAATTCCAAATTCAGTTAAAGTACAGAAAGGAAGTGGAAGAAGCGGCTGAAAATGCACTTGATATCCTTAACATACAGGGACCACACATTAGAAAAAAATAAAATAAAGTAAAAGTAGAAGACCACGACTTGGACCAGGCAACATCAAACTTTAGGACTTGGATTTAAGAATATATAGAAATTTTGGATGAGAAATTTTGAGAAAAGGGTTCTTAAGAGAATTAAAAATATATAGAGATAATATGTTTCGATATTAGATATAATTTTTTTTTAAATGATGAAAATTACGAAATTTGTTTTCAACCAATATGAAGGAGTTTCAAATAATACAATGAGGAATTTCAAATAACGTAAAATAAAGGTTGCACGTGATTAATTTTAGGTTAAACCTTTCGGAACTCTTTATTTATGTGGATATTTTCGGTTAGATCTTTTTTATAGGTTTCACCAATTTGATTTTTTATATTGAAAAATTGACTCAATTGGGTCATTGTCGTTAAATTGATCGGGTTAAGTTTTTGATGAGCTTGAGACGTTGACATAGTTAGTTTTTGACAGATCACTCATGCTACGTCAGCGTCATCTTTCCTAACAGCATAATCCATGATTTGTTTTGTCTTTAATCTCGAACCAATTTGATTTTAATAAACCCTAATTTGGTGATGAACCTAAACATCAATCGCTAAAGTTGAAAATGATGAAGGGAGGTCGAAGATGATGAACCCTAATTTAAGTTTCAATTATCAGAAACTTTATTTTTTATTTTTAATTATACATTCACGTAACATAATGTATAATTACTTTAATTTGAAGAATTTAGAAATATAAGAAATTTGAATTGCGTATTTTAAAATTAATTGGTGTGTTTAAATTCATATATATATATATATATATATATATATATATATATATATATATATATATATATATATATATATATATATAAAAGTTAATTTATCAATTTTTTATTCAATAACATAGCTTGATAATTACTAATTTAGAACTTTTTTTTTACTTTGAATTAACTTAATAAATATTTTAAACTAACATAATTTTTTTCTCTCGATTTAAACAACTAAAAGACACAGTTTACAAAATATTCTCCTTTTAAAAGTTATCTCAGACCAGCTTGATTTTTTATTTCACAAATATTACTGAAATAATTAGTTTGTATTAAAAGTATTTTTTTTTGTCAAAAATAACATAAAGAAAAATGCTGCAAAGAGTTAAAGTTAAGGTGTAAATAGCAGCTACCAATAAAGTATCCCTAACAATTCATACTTGGGCTTGATAACTTCTTAGTCTTATATCCGTTGAGTGAAATGAATAAAACAAGATTTGACAATCAAACAAACAAAATAAAATAAATCTGATGGGATATCATAAGCTTATTATGAATGTTAGGAATACCAATCCTAATGATTAACATTGCCTTTAAAATGGATTTTTGTGACAGTTCGCGTACACTTTTATAAATTTATTTATTTAATATTTTCATCTCTTAATTTACATATTTATAGAATTTTTTTTCCCTTTCTATTTATGAATTAACTTTCAAATAATATCCTATATTTTTTTTATCTGAACACCTTTAATTATTTCACAATATTTTCATTTAATAAGACATAAATATTATGAATTAATAGCTTAAGTTTAGCCATTAGTTTGAGTGCACTTCTGGAATATATATAGATGTGGTTGTTATTTAAAGACAATGATGACTATATATCTGATAACAATTTATATATTTAATATTTATTATTAAATCAAAAGATATAACTTATAGATCACGTATAACACTTTTTATTTACTAATTAATTTAAGTATTGATTTGATTATGACCTGACCTACTTAATCATTGAAATATTTAAAGTTAAATTATCTATAATTTTAAATATATGGCGTAAACTATGCATATTTTTAAATATGTGTTTTAAATTATCCACAATTTTTTTAAAATGTAATTTAAACTAGTTTTAATTATTATTTGTAATTATCTATATTTTCTAAAGTTGTTTAAAATAAATAAGTAACATTTTTTATACACTCTAAGTTAAAGATAAATAAGACTCAATATATAACCAACAATAAAAAATCGTAACTTATTTCTATTTAGAAAATAATTTTGGAATCATTGTCTTGTAAGTCTTATTTAATTTATAGATATAAAGAGATTCATCCAGGAGAGTGTAAGTAAAAAAAAAATACACCTGAAAATTGACAGAGAAAACTATAGAAAAATGATACTTGATACACTTAATTCTTTTACATTCATTTATTCTTTCTTATTTTTTACTTTTTTTTTTGAAAAACTATAAAAATTAATTCTTTTAGGACTATTTTATTTTTTTAGGTGTGTCAAATGAATTTTAATGTATCATGGTACCTAGTTAATATTAGGAAACTTTATTAACGCATTAAAATATTTCTATTATACTTTTAATATTGTAAATTAAAAAGAATGTATATATTTTTGTGATTTAAAAAAAAAGGTGCATTTAACTTTTTTTAGGAATCATATTTTATTATTAAAATATATATAAAAAGGGGATAATTTTCTTAGATGTCCATGCATCATCATTATTATTCACATACTCCAAGGAACCAATTATCCAATCATTAAGAATCGAAAGTTCCTTCTGTCACGACAAGCATAAGCACCAAATTATTCCCACTTACGGAGGACCTTATCATTCTATAATCCACCATTGCCACTCGCCTCGGACACAGATCTCACCAACAATATCTTACGAAACACATTCAATCTTTAACATGCACTCAATCACCATCAGTCAAAAAGAGAAATGAAAAAGAAAAACTATCATTCTCACGACGGTAAGAAATTTTGATTACAGAGTCTCCACTCTCGATCGCAATGATGAAATTTAAGAACAAAAACAAAAGCCAACGGCTATAAAGGCAATCTAACCCAATAATAAAAAAAAAAATTTAAAAGCATGCTCTGAGCTAAAGCGTTTAAGATTTAGATAACAAAGTCTCATCATCGGCATAGCTTGCATCATGCGAAAGCTCCTTTATCCATTCAAACGTTCGACGACGCGACATAGTCCTCTTTCCTTGCTTTTGTCTCTGTTTCTGCTTCTTCCTTTCGACCGCTTTTTCTTTCATCGCGTGCGTTACGCTTTCGGTCTTGTTGGCGCTTTTAGTACTACCCTTAATCATGGTAATGTTCGATTGCACTGTTTCAACTGAACATTTGCAACCACTCCAAAAGCCACCACCTATACCAACAAATTGTTTCAAAACGTGATTTCCCTTAGCGCTGTAACTCCTTTTTACAGCGCTATTACTATTGTTGCTGCTGTTGTTACTGCTATTGTTGCGAGCTATGTGATTTTTGTTAATACCGTTGGTGCTGCGGACTTTGAGATCTTGCAATGCTATCTCGGGTGCAGGCACCACACCCAAACGGAAAAAGTCCCATGCAGATGATTTTCTACCTTGATTACCGAAGCTTGTTTGTCTTGGAATGGTTACCTTCAATTGAGGTTGGGGACTTGGATGAGCATGGAAATGATTTTGATTTTGATTTTGAGGTCTGGGTTTGGAAATTCCTGGGGTTGTGGTGGAGGTGGAAGAGCTGCTACTAGTTGAGTTCTGGCTTCTTATGCTGCTGCTTCTACTGCTATTGCTACGAAACTCTCTCAGAGAACCATGACCCAAGGACTCGGACCTTGATTGACATCGCTTTAACGAGAGACGCAAGGGGAGAATCTGACCTTGAAAGAAAACTTCATCAGCAGCACACATTTCTGATTCTGAGGAAAAAGGGGTACCCCATAAGCGGAAATCAAAATCTTCTCGAGTTTCTATGATCTGAGAATCTGGTTCTGGTTTTGGTTGAGTCTCATCGTTGATGAGATTGACGGGGAGATCGCAAAGTGACAATGCTTCAATTTCTTCTTCTTCATCTTCCTCTTCTCCCTCTTCTTCTTTCAATTGTTCCAGTTTTTTCTCCTGAGGGGTGGCAGTATTTGTGGCCATCTGAGGAAAGGTACAAGGTTTGGTTGAATACTTATGAGTAACAGGAATGGGATTTATAGGGAAAATGTAAGTGAAATTATTTTGAGGGTAATGTGGATGTGTGGCAGAGTGGAGTGACAGAGAGAGTTTGGAATATAAAGAGCAATAAAGGGAAGTGTTGACAAAGACTAAAGTAGGAATTAGAATAGATTGGATAAGTGAAGTTATGGGTGCAGTGCAGTGCAGGCGACCTAAGATAATGTCTTTTCCTTGTTTGAGGGTGAAGAAAGGAACTGTTTGATCATTTGGCCCAGCCACTACCAGAGACAGTACCTCTCTACAGTCGCTTTTGATGTTATTCATCTGGATCAACGCCAGGGGGAAATGCTTCTAGAGTGGGCTCCTTCTGCTATTTTAAATCAAAATCGTATTCGAATACTTGTTGTCATACACTACTTTTTCATCCATTATGTATTTTTTTATTAAAAAAATTGTCTTTGTATGTCATTTTTTTTACATGTAATATGTTCCCTTTAGTTAGGGATGGAGATTAAGTCGTTTATGATACATATATGTATCTACATATGGAACAAACTGACGTTATCTTTAATCTAAACCTTTTTATTTTATTTTGATTTAATTTAATGTCACACTCACATTTATAGTGTTAACAATTTTTATTCTTAATATTCAACTTTTCTATTTTTAATTAATATGTTATTTTTTTTAATTTTTAATAATCTTTTCTCAAATTTATTGTTGGAAGTATTTTTATTAAATATAATACCAATTTCAAATACATATGTAAATATAAATTTTATTTTACAAGATGATATGGAATTCAATTAGACTTAAAGTATGTTAATTATCATTTATAATAAGTTTATTTTTATTTTTTAAATGTATCATTTTTTATAAGGATTAAATATAAACTTATCTTAGTGTAAACTTAAAGGATTGGTGAATGTTTCGATATGAACCAAAGTTATAAGTTATAAGTTTTGTAATTTTTAAGTGTTTGTCTTTATCACCTTAGTTGAGAGATTATTTACCATTCTGATGTCAAAGTCAACAATTGTTTGAGACAATTGCTTATCTTTTTACCTTAAATATATATTTATTGTTTTTGGATTAGACTTTAAATCAACAACAACCTAATTAATATTAATGTTAATTTATGATAACTTGGTAATGGTGAAAATAAATTACACTGAAAAAATGTAAGATGAAAATAAGATATAAGTGAAAGAAAAAATAATTTTAAAATAATGGAAACAATTATACTGTTTGTTATATTTATTAATTAAATTACAGAACTTTAAAAATTCAATTTCTCATTATTTTCACTCTAAAATAAATTAATAATTAACTTTATCTTTTATCTATTTTTTCCCTTTTTTCTTAACATTTTTTTTATTTTAGTAATTTTTATTCTAGAAACCAAACCCAACGTTAGTATTTTGTCGTTGGAGCTACATTGGTATTTATTTAGGGAGATTCGTTTTGTTTTTGTTGGTTTACTACTGTTCACGCGAATGGCATGATGAAAGAATTGTGTTTGTTTCACGTGATTTGCATTGATTTGAAAGTGAAGATTTATGAGATAAGATAAAAAGATGGATCCGTACAAAGATCGTAAGATTTGAGAAAAAATAAATGGATTTTTTTAATGTTACTGTGCTCATGAGAATTGGTGTGAGTGATATCAATCGGTTATGCGACTAGAAACCGATTCTGTAATTTGGGAATCGATTCTAGGATGGGGAAGTGATTTCATAGCAGTTGGGTCACCTAAAAGAGAGAGGTGAGGTGAAGCCTCCGTTACGTGTTTGTTGCTTTATTCAGTTTCAATCTTTTGAAAGAATTATTAGTTTTAAATAATTTTGTATTGTATCACATTCTATATGATAGTTATATTGTCATAAATCTAATTATAATATAATAATCATAATATAATAATAATTATTATTATAATAATATAACAATAGTATAATATAATAATAATTATTATCATAATAATAATAACAATATTTATTACAATAATAATAACATAATGATCTTAAATATATAATACAATAATAATGATATAGTAATAATAATAATTTACACAAATTATGTTTTATTTTAAATAATTTTTATAATAAAGATAAATGGTAATTATTTAATTTTATTTATTAAAACATTTATTTTTATTTTAATAAATAAATTTTATAAACTTTTATTTCAAATATTTTTATTTTTAATTTGTTTTTCTAAATTTAAATAATCGTTTTTTCATTTATCTTTTCACTTAAATTCACTCCTCCAAAACAAACACATAATAAGGATTGGAAATAAAGTAAACTAATTTAAGTTTTTATTTTTTGTATACTAAGATGTAAGTACCGGGTAGAAAGATTTTTTAATATTGTAATGTTTATGAAAGGTATAAATAAGTAAGTTTCTTATTAGACATTTTCTCCCTCTCACAATAATTTCAGCTTAAAACTCTAACAGCAATAAATATAATACTTATTAAAATAATTTCATTAAAATTGTCTAACCCTTTCAATAAATAAATATTTTTTTTTGTTGAGAGATAAATAAAATAATTAATTTAAGAAAAATTAAAAAATAATTAAAAGAAATGGGAATATATCTAGTTGAATCAAGAGAGAACTAAAATTATAAGTGAATGAGAAATATTGGGTATTTGTTTGAAACTAATCATAACAACCTTTAAATGAAAAAACAAATGGAAAGCTGGGACTCTTTCTATAATTAATTCTTCCTCTCTTTACATTAAAACTTTATTTCCTAAAAACTATATGGTTTTTACATTAAAACTTTTTAACACACAAATACACAACTATAAATATTTATTTAGTATAAAAAATATAAATAAATAAAAATATATTTTATTTTTATTTTCTATAAATCTTACATGTTACGCCTCCCAGTTCATGATTTAGAGCTTTGTTATGGATATTTGATGGTGGCGCGATTAAAGTTTGTGCATTAATGTCGGTGTGGTTAATGAAAGTGATGTTCATTTTATGCGCAATGATTTTGCTTGAACTAAATATGACTTGAAATTTGTTCGTGTCATACGTTTTTTATTAACACATAAGCAAATGATTTTATTTAAATAATTCTTAACTAATTCAATTAATTTCAACTCACACATGATATAACAGACCATGTAAACAAATCACACAATTCATTCAAACATTATCACTATATACATTATTCAGTTAACAATTACATGATATCATAAAAATATCAAAATAAATATAATTTAGCAAAATAAAAACCACATATATTTAAGAAAAAAAAGTTTTGTATTAAATAAAATCGACGAAAATATAAACTAAATCAGTATTTAAAAGCTAAATTTTATAAAAAATATTCAAACCAAAATTTGGTTTAGGATTGATACTTTTGATAGAAGAAGTCCTGAGGATGAAAGTAGGAATGATTTTTAATAACATTCTCCTTTAAGGATGTTCCCTAGATACCGTCGTTCATATATAACTCCTGAAAATAATTTCGTTTAATATGAAAATTCTAGTTCCGCTCAATTTAAATTAAATAGAATTGTTGGTCTACTTTGAATGTAAACTGGAAACTTTTTTATTTAATATTTTCTAATTCCTTAGTCATTAATATATTATATTAACAACATTAATATTTGAATTTAAAAATCATAAATATTTTATGTAAAAATAATGGTTCCACTTAATTTAAATTCAACTAGGATTATTGGTCAACTTTCAAAAAATAAACGAGGATTGTTTTATTTAATATTTTTAATTATTGGATGATTAATATATTTTGTTAACAACAGTAATATTTGGATTTAAAAGTCCTAAATATTTATCATGGAAATTTTTGTCAACGGGAAATTTAAACTCAAATATGATTGTTGGTCATCTTTTTTGGAAATAGAACTGGTATTTTTTTATTTAATATGCTGTTTTCTCTCAGCGAGTATTATTTAATATTATGTAATTCTTCAATCATTAATATATGGGCTTTTAATATTAAAATGCTTTAAAAGCCATTAAATATATTTTTATTTTATACAAATAAAGTATTTTTATCTTTTATTTCAAGAGTAAGTAAGATTAATTTCTTTTTATATTAATTTTCTTTTTCATTTTAAATTGATTATTGAAATTAATTGGATGATAAATAATTTAATTCTTTATCAGAAATCAACAATATTTCTTTTGCATTTTTTCTCTCTTCCATGTTCATTAATATGTATTTAATAATTATTTCAATATAAGAAGAATAGTATGAATATTTTCTTTAATAAGAGATACATTCCACACAAAAAATCATTTTTATGAAAATCTTACTTTACTCTATTAAAATTATTAACTTTTTGTGATATGTATTTATGTTTTTTAATTAATTTTTTAATTATATAAAATTTAATCTTTTAATAATGTAAATTTTAAACATGCATCTTGTTTAAAAAGAAAGCTGGCAGCAACTCTCATTTTAGTGCAATAATTCGTTTGATATAATAGTTTTAATTTCGTTTCCTCAGTAAGTATCTCGTCAACAATATTAAAACTCTTAAATTTTAAATAAATTTAAAGATATTACACATCTTTTTTAATCCCTTTAAGACATAATTATTTCCTCTTGAAATGTGAATTTACTATATGTTTCTTTTCCTTGTTGATTTTATTTTCTTAATTATAAAATAAATTCATTATATAAGGAGTCGAAGTTAACGCGTAACATTTATTAGGTAACGAAAATGTTTGTTCGTAGGTTACTGAATGAAAACAAAACAGGTGTTACGTGCGTTAATAGTTTGTATCCCATTCTTTCTTGAGAAGTTTGTTATTATATTTTCTCATAAAAGTTATAAATTTAATGATCTAATAACCAAAATCAATTATTTCCCTCTCCCATTTTCTTACTCCGGAGTCATCTTTCAAGCCAATTTCTCTTTTATATTCCCCTCAAAGCGTCACCACAAACAAGTAAGTTTAGCATGAAGACGTTTGATAAACCAGTTTCTGCAGCTACTTTCGTTTTCTTTTTGATCCTTTGTGATGTATCTTTAGCGACGATTGAGAGAAAAAATGATAATGAAAAGAGTACTTACATTGTTCATGTGGCCAAATCTGAAATGCCGACAATATTAAATCATTATTCAATTTGGTATCGCTCCATTTTGAAATCGATATCTGAATCAGCAGAAATACTCTACCACTATGACAATGCGATTCATGGATTTTCAACGAGATTAACTCCTGAAGAAGCCCGATTGTTGAAGAGTGAAATCGGGATTCTGAAGGTGCTGCCGGAGAAAATATACAAGCCACTCACAACTCGAACACCGCAGTTTCTTGGGCTTGATAAAATCAAAGACATGTTTCCTGAGTCAAACGCGACGAGTGACATCATTATTGGACTCCTCGACACTGGTGTTTGGCCTGAAAGCAAGAGTTT
The DNA here is from genome assembly GCF_029865625.1 of Vigna umbellata. Lineage (NCBI taxonomy): Eukaryota > Viridiplantae > Streptophyta > Magnoliopsida > Fabales > Fabaceae > Vigna > Vigna umbellata. The sequence goes on along the minus strand of NC_142174.1, from coordinate 13,891,992 downwards.
TGACGATGTCGAACTGGGACCCGTTCCTATGAGTTGGAAAGGAAAATGTGAATCGGGTCAGAATTTCAGTGCCGCCAATTGCAATAAAAAACTAATAGGAGCTAGGTTCTTCTTGAAAGGCTTCGAGGCCTCAGTGGGTCCCCTTAATGCAACGCAGTTTAGATCACCACGAGACTCTGACGGCCATGGCACCCACACTGCAAGCACAGCTGCAGGTTCTACAGTGAAAGGTGCGAACTTATTTGGTTATGCTTCTGGGGTCGCGCGTGGAATGGTCCCACAAGCTAGAGTTGCTATCTATAAGGTTTGTTGGCAAGATAATTGTGTTGCTTCTGATATACTGGCGGCAATGGACGCAGCCATCTCCGATAATGTCAATGTCATTTCGGCATCACTCGGAGGACAAGCAATTGATTATGATGAAGAAAACCTTGCCATTGGAGCCTTTGCAGCAATGGAGAAAGGGATTGTAGTTGCATGTGCTGCAGGAAACGATGGTCCTACCAACTCCACTCTCCAAAATGTAGCACCTTGGATAATCACTGTGGGAGCTGGCACAATAGATCGTGATTTTCCGGTATATGTCAAACTCGGGAATGGAAAGAACTATTCTGGAGTTTCAATCAGTGATGGTAGTTTTCTGCCTCGTACTTTTGTGCCACTCATATACGCTGGAAATGCAAGCGTAAATGTAGGTGCAGAGTTGTGTCTGACAGATAGCTTGGATCCAGAAAAGGTTAAGGGAAAAATTGTGTTCTGTGATCGTGGAAATATTTCAAGGGTGGAGAAAGGGCTTGCGGTGAAATCTGCTGGTGGTCTGGGCATGGTGTTAGCCAATGCAGAAATTGATGGAGAGGAATTGGTGGCGGATGCCCATCTTTTGCCAACAGCTGCAGTGGGTTTCAAAGCCTCCAAAGCCATTAAGATGTACCTGCAACAGACACAAAATCCAACAGCTACACTTGTGTTCCAGGGAACCGAGGTTGGAATTAAGCCGTCGCCAGTTGTTTCTGCATATAGTGCTCGAGGTCCAAACCCAGTCACACCAGAAATATTAAAACCTGATTTCATTGCTCCTGGTACAAACATATTAGCCGCATTTACGAAATATGCAGGTCCCACAAACCTCGACCAGGATGATAGGCGTGTGGATTTTAACATAATCACAGGAACATCCATGTCATGTCCTCACGCCAGTGGTATAGCAGCTTTGATTAAATCGGTTTATCCAAATTGGAGCCCAGCTGCAATTCGATCTGCGCTTATAACCACAGCTTATGCGTCTTACAACAATGGTGAAAAACTATTAGACAGTGCCACAAATGCTCCTTCAACACCGTTTGCCGTCGGTGCCGGACATGTGAATCCCATTCTCGCGCTTAATCCAGGACTTGTTTACGATTTAACAGCCGATGATTACCTGAACTTTCTCTGTGCATTAAACTACACACCTGACAGGATTGAAGCTGTGGCAAGGAGAAAGTTCAGCTGTGATGCACAGAAGCACTACAGTGTAACAAGCTTAAATTACCCTTCGTTTGGCGTGGTGTTTAAACCAGTATCAGGAAGCTCCATTGCAATCATTATTCACGAGCGAACTCTTACCAATGTGGGGATTGCAGGAACATACAAAGCATCGGTTACGTTGGATATCCCATCTGTGAATATCACTGTTGAGCCAAACGTGTTGAGTTTCAACAAAAATGAGAAAAAATCATACAAGGTGACATTTACAACTCCGAATCCGCCAACACGAAGGCAAGTTGGTTTTGGACGTTTAGAATGGTCAAATGGAAAAACTATAGTCGGAAGTCCTATTTCAATTATCTGGGAATAAAGATGACCTAAATAAAAACTATAGAGATATTTATTAAAGTTTCTTGAGTTTGATAAAAGTGAGACTTGATTAGCATAAAACGTTATATATTACATTATAAATATGAATGCTGCAATCACATTATTACTCTTTGAGTTATCTTTTCAGAAATCAATAAAAGAATGGTTCTAATGAAACAACAATACGGTTTTGTATTGTACTCATTTCTCTTTTAATCTTATTGTAAGGACTAAGGGTATATAATAAGAGATAATGATGACTGTGTTATTGTAATTATAAAGAAACAAGTAAATTTATTTCTTAAAAAACTGAATGAAATAAGAAGGGAGGAAAAATTATATTATAAAAAAAGGACTTGAAAATTTTACCATTTAACTGAAATTGTAATTCCATTATAGTGATTGGATGATGTTGAATTAAATGATCCTAATTGTATTTAATAAAAGTTGAATTGATTTTCTTTACTGTAACTCATATAATATATTGATAATCAAATATAAATTTTAATAATTTTTTATTAAGTTATGTTTGAATATTGACTATATATACTTAAAACTAATTCATATAAATAATAAAAATAAAATATTAATATTTGTTTTGGATTATTTATTTTAAAATATTTCTCATAAACGTAATAGTAAATGATAAATGGTCCTGATTGTATATGATGAAAAATAATTAATTATCTTTACCGTTATTTATAAAATCGGTCGACAATAAAATATAAATTTTTATATTCTTTGCATCAAGTAAAGAGGGGTGGCGAAGGTCCGGAAAACCTCACTTTATTGATTCCCTTGTGTGTGTGTTTGAATATTTTAACAAAAACAATTTCCGTTTTGTTAATCATAGAATGTTAGAACCAATTTTTAGGATCCGAATAAGAAATATAAATATATATATATATATAATATATATATATATATATATATATATATATATATATATATATATATATATATATATATATATATATATATATACACAGGTTTATTAGCTTAGGTAACCGTATACTAAAATTTTAGTTTACAAAAAATATCTTTTTACACACACACACACATATATATATATATATATATATATATATATATATATATATAATATAATCCGAAAGTTTTTATACCATTTTAATTATGGTTAAATTTATATATAATTTAATGTAATTAATTTAAGATAAATTGTTTTACTGCTTTTGAATATAATTTATATCATCTTAACAAACATTACTTAGTACGCTTAAAACTATGTATTTTATAAATTTATAAAAAAATATTTAGTTATAATTTTTTGTATGCTACCACTTAGATATTTCAAATTTAGACTTTTATTTTAATTTCTCTTTTTCTTTTATGTATAATAGGATTCAGAGTTAGAATTTAGAGTTTAGAATTAAAAAAATTAATGGAAAGACAAAACTAGAATAAGTTATGAGTTCAATTTGTATAAGTGAATGATGTCACTGCTATAAAAAAAAATCTTTAAAAAAGAATTTTTTTATTAATTTTTCTATTTCTATATATTTAAATTCAGGTTTAGATTCCTCCATCTTCACTTCCCTTATTATTTTATTCTCTTTTAAACCAAAACATTTTCAATAACGATTATTTTAATGATGATTTTTTATACTATCATTTTATAATAATAACCTTTTTATTACAATAAAATAAACTTGCCTAAAATAGTGTCAAGACGAAGGTTTTTGATATAAGAAATTTTATATATAAAATTTTTCATCCATATCATACTCATTTAAATCGATTTCAATAACAAATAATCTGTTAACTTTTTTTAAAGTATTCATATATAAAAAAAGTTGTAATATATAGAATTTCAAAGATTAAAAATGAAAAAAAAAATTTACTATATAAAAAAAAACTCCTTTGAAATGTCTTTAAACAAATTTCCTTACAAGAATCTAAGAGGAATTTTAAATCTCTTTTTTAAAAAATGATTAATTTAATTAATTATATATATTTAAACCAAATAAAACTTACTCATTATTTTAAAGTTAACTTTTATTAACTATTATAAGTAATAATTAATTGTTTTGTCATTAAGTTCATATGAGAATTAATCATTAAAAAAAATAAGTAATAATATTATAAAGAGCAATTTCTTAAACAAATTTAAATTGAATGAATCTTTACCCCAATATGAATACGATCTCAACATGAGACATGCTATATAAGACCTCAAAATATGTATACGTTAAAACTAGGTTTAATATCTTTTTTGTCCCTCGAGACAAATGTTCAATTGCGTCCTACGTTTTTTCGAAGTTTATGCAATTAAGTCCTTTTTGGTAACGAGTTAATTTCTTGCAACTGTACTGTTAAAAAATTAACGCCGTTACCAAAAATGGACTTAATTACACATTTTTTTTCATAAGTCGGGAACACATTGAACTTCGAAAAAAACGTACAACGCAATTGAACATTTGCCGCCTTTCCAAGAACCAAAAATGGTATTAAACCTTAAAACTACTATAGTGGTATTAAGATATATGATATAGTGGTATCCTCTTAAAAGAAAAAAAATAAGAAATCTTGAAATTTACCTTGAGTTAAAATACTACAATAAATTAGGTTGTTTCACACCACTCGCTTCTGAAGCTGTTGCTATGCGGAGTTCTGGAATTACACATTCTTTTTCTTTTCTTTTAATTACAATAATAATTATAACAATATAATAACAGAAAAAAGAGGGACAATCATGGTTTATCTCGCCGGTGCCGGATACAACGCAGTCGTCGGAATGAATAATCGGAGGCCAAAATTCTTTACGTCAATTATACCGAACAGCATAATTTCAACGCTATACGACGTCGCTTTTCTGTGTCGGTGTTGCAGAGAACATGACTTCAGTAGCACTTCTGAATCAGCTTGGACAGATTTTCCCGTAGAGAACGCCTACGAGCTGTTAGGAGTGTCTGAGACCAGTTCCTTCACCGAAATTAAAGCATCGTTTCGAAAATTGGCCAAAGAAACTCACCCAGACCTCGCTGGGTCAAGCAGTGATTCCAGTGTGTCTCGACGATTTGTGCAAATTCTGGCTGCTTATGAGGTTTGTGCAAATCATGCTCAGGCATATGAATTATGATTAGCGTCTTTCATGACTATAGCCTCAATCGAAGGTGTAGAGGTGATTTTATTAGAGCTTGAATACAAACGAATCAACCATGCTTGGCTTGTAGAAGAATGCCCTATAATTATGTTGAGGGGATATTTCCTTGAAGGTGGTGTTTAGTGGGCTGAATAATTAGTTGTTTGAATATCCTGAGTACGAAGTTGATAATTAAATGCATGTGAAATTGAGAAATAACATACTCGTAATAACGTTTTGACAGTTATTTTGTTTCTCCATTGCATCTGTTTAGTTAGCTCTTGATCACAGAAAAAATTGTCAAATTGATGCAATGAGTTATTAGAAACTCCCCTGGATACTGATATGAATAATGTGAACAACTGTCGCTTTCTCTTGAAGGATTTTTGGCATCCAATAGTTCAATCAAATGAAAAATAAGACGGGAAGTTGCTTAATGGCTATCAATGTTTGAATAAATAGCATCAATTTGATAGATCTGCTCCTGCCATTCTGGTGTTCAATTACTATATTGTTCTTGTACGCATTTGCTTTACCGGAACACGGGCCAAGTTAATAGTGAGACAAACTGATTGTGTGTATTTTTTTTCTTCAATTTCGGAAATGTTATACGGTCTAATGCATATTCTGTTGGTGCTTTTTGCTGATTTGTTGCCTACAATGTGTTCATCCTATTGGCAAGATGACCACGTACTTCATGATTTTAACTTCTGGAATTTTACAGAATATAAATTGAGTTTGTGTGGGTAACTAGAGTCTAGAATTAGGTTTTACCTTGGCTACATCACAGGGAATACTGATTGTCTATGATGCATTGCAGATTCTTTCAGATTCTCAAAAGAGAGCCCATTATGACATGTACCTGTTGTCTCAGAAAAAGCTTATGCAAAAGCATTCTGAACAGGGTTCAAAATTGTATATTTACAAATCACAAGCTACTACGTTAAAGGAGATGGAAGTTGTTGAATGGTTAAAATGGTACAGATTAACTATAAATAATATTTTGTCAGAAAAGAGGGTGGTAGATGGAACAGGCTATTTTGATGTACTTGAGAGAGATTTTTATTCAGCTATTCATGCAGCATACTATGGTCCTGAAATTGATTCTATGCCCATGGAATTTCTTCCTGACTGCTTTGAGGCAGAGGAGAGGTCTTCTTATGAAACTCCTGAGGTTTTGCACTTAGTTTCAGGTCGTGATCTTTTCGGAATGGTTTGCCTAGCCAACAAGGTTCCAGAGATATCAACAATTAGCAATGAAATGTTAGCATCTTTTAGATCCTTCCATTCAGGCCCATGTCAATCTGTAACAAATGTGAATGACTACAGGAAAGCAGAAAGATCAGATGATTTTGAAGCCTATCAAGGTCTCGGCTCTGAAACTTCAAGTATTGTATCAGATGCATATAGACATCTTGAATTGCACATATCAGGAAGAGTTGTTGCTACAGCATCTAGGACCCTACCTAGATGCTGTTCTGATGTAATGCAGACAGAAGATACTGAAGATCACATTCAAGTGTTCCTTAACTTATATGAAGATCCCAAACATATCATGAGTGATTTTTGGAAAGGCTACCTAGCAAATGGTGCAGTTGGAAGAAGAATTCATTTGGGAACTATATCTGGACTTGGGAGCAGTCCGGATGAAGGTTGTTGTTATGTTTACAATGACAAGGGCACAAAGACCCATGCGATTATGAAGCATAGAACATTGATGGTATGTAATGTTGCTTACCCATGGTCTTGATGCTTTAACATTAGCCTCTTTGGGGAGATATTTCTTTCTTACTTCAGTCAAACAGTACAGTCTGTCTTATATAAAAAGAGAAATAGTATGCCATAATGGCAGATTACAACTACAAAAAGGAATCAGGAGAGGTTCCCGTCACAATATAAACACAATAAAGGTTGATTACCCAATTTATAAAATATTTACTGTCTAATCTAATCAATCAGAATACTTACAATGATGAAATCCATAATATTTACTGACTATTATAATAATAGATTGATTCTAACAATCAAGATGGAAATTTTACTTTTGCATTAGTATTAAGTCTTGTTTGTTTTTATTTCTAATATTTTCGAATATAAGAAACATGGTTTGCGTTTCGTGATCTTGCTAGAAACTTATTCATTTAACTTTATATAGCTAGATGCTTACAATTATGTCATGTTATGATAAAATGTTCAGGTGAAGCATATGCACTGGTATCAGGTGGGTGAGAAAGTTTCAGTTTGCGAGTGTAGATGCACTAGAGCACATTTACCACCAAGCAAGTAAAGCTCTGACATCTCTCTAATTGTATTGATGTTTGAGTTTGGCACAACAATCTCTTTGGGGCTCATTAATGCGTATACCCCGATGCTGTCTGCTCTTTTATCATTTGATAATTTGTTTGTCTTTTGTTTGGGTGAACATTGGATTGTTTCCTTGTAAATAAGGAAACAAATTCCGTGTTAATTTCTTTGTCAGAACTTATGGTCTTTTATGTTCACCAGTCTTCTCTTCCCATGTCTCTCGCCCCCACCCACCCCCACAGTTCTCTAAGTGTTAAGCTAAGCATTGAAGCAATTTGGCCATTGGGTTAGTTAACTTCCAATTATCTAGAAAAATAGTATTTGTACACCTCCTCGGGAAAAAAACCAGAATTGATGGAATAATAGTGGTTTGTGGATTTATTACTCAGAAGTCTTTCTGTATAACCAGAACTGCTTCTAACTGCAAAGTTAAACTAATTGCTGTGTCTCAAGATTATTGAAACTTTCCGTGATGCCTCAACTTGTTATTTATGAAGATGGAGATTGTTTACTGCTCTCTCATTACTGTTTATAATACATTTTAATAATTTTAATTCCATCATTATACAGATTTTGGCTATTTGAGCCTCGCTGTGGTTTCCATGACATAGGGGGTTGGTACGTTGAGACATATGGCAAAGATAAGCACGGTCGTACAAAGCCATCACAAAGATTTTGGGATGGCTTGGACTATAACATGCAAGCTGACATGTAAGTTAATTTCTTCTATTTTAACTTCATGAAAATTTATTTAATGTTAGTAACAAAAAATTTTCCTTTTAAAACATATGGTATCAAGGATATGTCTGAGTAAATTTCCTTATAAACACTTTTAGGAGAGGAAAATAAGAAGGAAATATAAAGCAAACATTTCCATAAGTAAACATTAGTGTATATATGAGTTAAAAATAATTCTTACAATTAGTTTACGCATAAAATAATATTTAACATATGGAAAAAATCATTTCACTTTTTTTTCTCATTTTTTATTTTTTTAGAAATGTTTATGAAGAAGTTTACAAAACAAATCCCCGATCATTATTATAGAATAAAAGTATACATACATAATTCTATGGATCTTGGGGAAAATTTGTAATGATCACAGACAAAAAGTTGACATTTGCTTTTTAGAATGTGCACCACCACATTTGCTTTTTAGACAAATTTGTTTTGTTTAAACTTTTTTTGAACTTATTGAAGTCTGTTTGACATGCATTTTGGCTTGATAAAGTGGTCAGCACCACGACCACATTTCATATATGTTTTTTAACAAGAATTATCTTGTCACCATTTATATAAAAGACAAGTTGTTAAGAAGTATAAACCTGTTATATAACAACTTCAGCTATGCTCCGCATAATCAATTCTGAAAACTTTTAGTTAACTTTTTCTGCCAGTAGGAATCAAATATCTCCTTTTTAAACTAGTGTCTTCCATTTTGGACATTTAAAAGTGGTAGAAAGTAATTAACATTTTAGAAACTATCTCCCTAAGACCCAACCAAGTATTTACCTGTCAAGTATACTGACTGTAGCAGTACTACAACCTGCAGAAGACTTCATCCAGCAATGTATTTGTTTGCTCTTGCATATCGGACACTTGATCTTGAATACGCTAAAGCAAGCAAGAAATCATTTAGGAATGTTGTTGGAGCACAAATGTTTCGAGTTATTCATTGGTGCAAGAAACTTATTCAATAGGTATGTATCTTGACAATGTTAACAAATTGATTGTGTCCTTGCTAGAACAATTTTGAATGATCAGCAATCACTTAATAATCTCTATTTAGTGATTTTGGAAGAAGATATTGCTGTCAATTTATATTTACAAGATTCTTGGATGGAATGCTCTGTAACTACTGAAAGGAAAACTCATTACAAGCCTCAAGTAGTTCTATGACTTGGTTAGAGGAGATTCAACTTTTCATTTGCCTAGTGATGGATATATTGGGTAAATACTGAAGTCAATTCACTTGGGCAGGGATTGGCTGGAGTCACTTCAACTTTTTATCATGTCTGAGGCTCTTTGAAGCAACATTGATTTTGTCAAAAATATTCTCTTGCGCTACTTGTCTCAGAAATGTTATGCAATCCGAAGGTTCACGGATATACTTCGTGCATTTCTATGCGTACAACACAAATCTGCAGTTGCCTTTATGCGTTGTTAGACAAAGATTCTTTATCTTGCTCAGTGTTATGGAAGCTAGTTGTTTCACTGCACAATGAGTTTCATCCCCTTATTGGAAAGGTCATGAAGCCGGACGGTTTTCTGGAATTTACTTCGACATCATATCTCCTGGTATATAAAATACAATTTCTGCTTACATAGAATTGTCCCTATAGGCATGTGGAACTTACGTCTGTCTACTTGTATAAGTGTATATATTTTAAGAAAGTTTTTCTTCTTTATATTCCTGCCCTCTTAAATTTGTTGTTCTTCTCTCTGGATTTATATGCAAAAAATGACTGCCATGACATGTAGTTTATATTGTCCTGTTATTGTTAGGTTTGATCGTACGTTTCTTCACTCTCTATTTCCGGCTTTGGCTTTGCTTTGAATGACTTAAACGGTTTTCTCTACTAATAGAATACGCCTTGGACCATTGAGTCACCACAATTGCAAACTGCTTTTACTAAATGAAATTGACTACATATGCTTTTCTTTATCCTTTATTTGACCAGATCATCCCATTTGCAGTATTGTCCTCCTGCTAATGCTCGATAATACCTATCCCTACAATAGACAGGTCTTCCATCAGCAGCCTCAGCAGCTGCTGCTGCTAGATCATCATCAGTTATCACCTCCACTGGCAATTTAAGCAACTCCTCTTTTCTACAATATGCATTAAAAAATGCAATCACATTGTGGACAAACTCTGGAAGATAGTAAAGGATCTTTGTGTCTTCTCTTACCTCAGGTTGAGCTTTGTGTTAACCTTGGGAACGGTTTGTTTAATTTCTTCCGTGGAAAAGGTAGTTCGAAGAAAATTCTCCACCGGTGTAGCAAATATAAATAGCATAACTCCTGTGACAAGCAATGCTCCTGTCCCAACTAGAGTTTGCTTCAGCAATTTAACGACTGGTTTAACCTGGGAACATGAAATATACGTCAATTATGCTGCAAGAAATCGAAATTAACATACTGCTCTTCTAGTCTGTATCCAAAATTGTTCTGAATTCAAGCAATGCTGTGATGTTCCGTACCTTGTAAGAGCCCAACAATCTATCACGAGCTAGGATCTGCAAATAAACTCAGTTTTCAGATTATATAGCCTGAAATAAGTATGTCACTGAGTAGTAGTAATGTTTAATAGCACATTTCAGCTACGCTTTATTCTATAACCTTCGTATTCACTATTTCTGAACAAACCTTTTTCTGTTTAATGCTTAATCAGGAAGTGTCTCTTACAATTTTGAGAGGCAAATACAGTTGCTAACCTATTAGTTATTCGAATTTACCAATGTCCCCACTTTTTTTCTCTTAAAAGGCCAGTAGTTGATAAAATTTTATCCTTGTTCCTACCTGACAAATCCTGCTGTAAGTAAAATCATCAATTTGTCGGTTTCAATGTATATAGCGCACTGACTCTATAGCCTTTGGTACTTTTGTTCCGTTCTTAGGTACAGTAAGAATGTGTAAAAGAGGCTAACCTCGGGCGGCTTGACCCACATCTGCCCGTCATACCATCCACTTTCTTCATAAGGGATGACCGCTGATAGAAGTCTATCACCAACATAACTCCAACCCTGCATTGTTATTCAATTATCTTAATTGCAACAGTTATTTAACGGTGAAGGTGCTGAGGCCATATTCCAGTCATTTAATCATAAGGTATAGTTAGTGTGAATGACAAACAGATTACATTCAGTTGAAAACCTCATTATGTTGTGCACTTGGCAACTATACAAACACCATGCATGAAGACTACACAGAATAGTAAATTCGTTTTGAAATCTCTGTCTGCCTCACCGTCATCTCCCGTTCCCCAGTACTGAAGTGATTGTGACATGAAAAACAAAAAGAGTAGTAGAACGCACCAAATAAATCCTCAAGACGATCAAAGACACAATGAAGAGCGTTCCTGTTCCAGCAGCTAGTATAAATCTTAGAGGCTCCTGCAAGATTTTGACAGTTGATGCAAGTCAGAGGAATTTTTATTAGCCACTTTATAAATGTTTTTGTTTGTGTGCAGCTGGCAGGTATCCTTGTCCATACATCAAAACATCTTTGTGTTTACTTGATTTGATACCCAATTACATGCACATATTTTATCTTCCTTACTCTAGAAGGATTAAAGCTTGCAGCCGCAATTGGCCCTCCAAGAACTGTAAACACTCCCAACCAAAGACCTCCCAGGCGAAGGAAGAACGACCCCGGACCCAGTTCCCCCCAAGAGTACAATACTCCATCCTTCAGAGATGAGTACTCATTTACCTATCACACAGCAAAATCAAGGTTAGCAAACATACCTCAGAAGAAATGAAATGAGCTTTACTGAAACAATAACGCTAACTAATAATTAATTTTAATCCCATCCCATGACCTTATCCAACTAACTAGTTAGATTCGGCCATAAAATTCATGAACTGACATTATACCATGCTAAATCTGTTGATTTTGAAGATCATCTAAAGAAAACACTCATTGCTATCATTGGTCAGTTTACACCTACCGGTCTCTGCTCAAAAGGGACCTCAATTTCCAACCCAGGATCCCAGCTACGTCCTGAAGATCCGCTTGTTTCTCCATCCATCTCATCTTTGATGGCCTTAGCCTTGATTGAAATCCGATGAGGAAATTTTTGAAGCTTTGTGATTATGGATGATCAACGAGCCATAGCTGCTGCCTGGTCTGGCTTGTCTTGCACTTGGAATTAATGAACAGTAGAGATTTAGTCTAATCATTATTGGCTGAGTGTAAGCTATCACCAGCGCTGCAGAACAGTGGAGGAGGAGGAGGAAGAAGAATAAGCTATTATGATCACTGATTTACGTGGAGGAGGAGAACAAGAAGTTAAAGACTGTATTTTCCAGATTTTGAAAGATGAGTGAGAGACCCTATGTGGCCCTAGCCAACCTCTTTGTTATGTGGACAAGCTTCTTGTCCACGTGGGCTTCTTGGGTACCGTCCATCTCATGCGGTTAACACCCATGGGACTTAGATTATCCGAACCAAATGCATTTCATGCTTTTATATTTTTGTGGTCTCTAGAAACGCCAAGGGAGCAACGTGGCCGCGGTTCCCTTGCACGCAAATTCGTATTTGTTTCTGTTGCCTGCACGCAGTGAGAACAAGCATGACCAATTTGGCAAAACGACGGCACATCCACCATCAGTATCATCAGCCTGGCCAAATAAAGCGGGAGTTCTAAAAATTTGTATATTTTTCACTGCTATGTAGACATATAATTATTTACGGTTAAACCACTTTAGTTGTGTTATGGGTATTTTTCAGTTTGATTTCGTTTTTATAGAATTTCTAATTGAGTCCTAAAAAGTGTTAATTTGAATCAATTAGACTCCTATCACTAAATTGGTTTAACGAGATTAAATTTTTTATTAGCTGGAACGTTGACGTGGCTAATTTTTTAAAATCATTGACACATCATTCTGTCACGTCAGCATCATCTTTCCCAACAGCACAAACCTCATTTTAATTTATATTTTTCCAAAAGAAAAATTTTCTACAGAACCCTACTTATACTTGTTTTTCCCCATTATAGTTTGTTCTTGTTTCTCGAACAAAATCCAGCTTTGGGTTCTTCTTCGGACATAGTCTCCTCCTCTTCCTCCGTTTTGGTTAAAGCCGCGTCACAAGAGGGAGGCTCCCTTCCTTTTCTTTATTCTGTTTCTTCTTGAAGTATGTGTTTTGTGGCTAGGGAGTGAGTTTTTTGTGCTCTTCGTCTCTGTGGTTCGCTTTATAGATAACCATCATTCTTCTCTTCTTTTTCTTGGTACCATTGCGGCTTTGCAGGAAAGGGAAAACACCTTTCTTTTACCTTTGCTCTGGTCTGGGTTGGGTTTTTTTAGGGAGGAGAGACGAGTCCCGGCGGCCTAGGCTCGACCTCCGTCTTCGCGGCACAGTGATATCACGACAACAAGGCCTCCATGACGCGAGTGTTCGTGCTAGATGTTCCCACAGAGTGAGTTTCTGGGTTGATGACGTCTTCACGGTAACGCGATTCGACGTGACCGGTGCTGGATTCGCGGGGTTCAGCTGCTCGCGTTTTGGGTTTTCTCTGTGTTTTGATTCACGTTTCAGGGTTCTGTGCTTGCAATTTATTTTTGCAAATTAGGGGCTAGGGTTTTCGAACTGGGTTTTGAGTCTTTTTCTGGATTCTAGTTCATTGATGCAGATTGGTTTGTTATGCGAAAAAGAAGACCCTGGCGGTTGTCATATGTTAGGAATTTCTGTGATTGTGTTCGATTTTTGCAATTTGGGGTTAGGGTTTTCGAACTGGGTTTTGAGTCTTTTTCTGGATTCTAGTTCATTGATGCAGATTGGTTTGTTGTGCGAAAAAGAAGACCCTGGTGGTTGTCGCTTGTTAGAGATTTCTGTGATTGCGTTCGATTTTTGCAATTTGGGGTTTGATTTTCCTTTTTCGTTTATGTTGTTGCAATCTGGGGTTTGTGCGGTTGACGTGGCAGAGTGATGTGTCAGTGGTTTTAAAAAATTGGCCACGTCAACGTTCTGGCTCATAAAAAACTTAATCTTGTTAAGCCAATTTAACGCAGGGGTCCAATTAATTCAAATTAGCACTTTTTAGTACTTAATTGGGGATTCTAAAAAAACGGGGATCAAACTGGGAAATACCCGCGTAAATAGGGACAACTAAAGGGGTTTAACCAATTATTTAATTATCATGAAAGGATTTTGTTTTCTGTCTATATTTTAGTGGTTCAGCCTCTTAGACGTCCGCCCCTCTTAGACGTCCGCCCTGGGAGGGGACGGACGTCTACGAGGCAGAACAAATGAACGCTTTAACTCCCCTGTCAGCTCATTAAACGTCCGTGGGGAGGGGCACGGACGTCTATAATATTATAGACGTCCGACCCCCTCTCCACTGACGTTTAAGGGGCTGAAGACAATTAATTCTTCAACCACCTTGTCAGCACCCTAAACGTCCGACATGGGGGGCCGGACGTCTATAATATTATAGACGTCTGTGCCCGTCCTGCACGGACGTTTAATAGGCTGACAGGGGAGTTGAAGCGTTCATTTGGTTCAGCCTCTTAGACGTCCGGGCCCCTCCCACGGACGTCTATTTATAGACGTCTGTTGTGGGGGGGGGGACGGACGTCTAGAGTTTCACTTATTTATGAATATGCCACCGATCAATATTTTACGTTGGGGCTTTTGTGGACGGACGTTTATGGGGGGACGTTAAAAGCCAATTCTGCACTAGTGATTATACCTATAAGGTTACAATCAAAGATACAATTTTTTTTGCAAAACTCTGCAGGACGACTATCAAATATTGATATTATGGCTGATAAGTCAGAAGTTGAGGACTAACTACTACTGTTTCTTTGAAGTTCTTTACACGCCTTTAACATGTCATAAAAAGACTAGGAGGCTAGTGTATTGTATATGGTTGAGTACCCCTCGACCACATCAATATTGGTCTCGACCTTAGATGATGCTATGCAAATTACAACTGAATATGTCCTAAGTACCTACATGTAAACATATATAGTAAGCGGCATGGTCAGTTACTTAAAGGTCTACTATAACTAGTGACATACCGACTACTTTGTAAATGTTATTAAAAAATGATCAAACACTTGTTTTGATAAGGTAAATGAGCCACTTAGCTCAAACTCATGACCATTCAGGTAAGAGTCCACAAACATCATAAATAATATTATCAATAATATCACTATCGAGGTATTTTATTTATGTTATTATTAATTACACATTTAATATTCTGCTGACTTGAGAAGCTAACATTGAAACGTTATAACCTCATTCATCTTACAAAAGACAAGGATGAGGAGGAAGACAAATATTTTAAAAGTTGAAAGTTAAAAATATTCATAGAGTTGTTGAAACTTTTGCCGTACATCTTTAATTATGTAAAAACAAAACTATATAATTACGTAAAAAGAAAACCATATAACTATAAAAAAAAGTTATGTAAAAACAAAACCATATAGTTATAAAAATGTTATGTTGATGTTGAGTTATGATATCATTGTACACATCATAAAAAAAAATTGTCAAAGATGTATATTCATGATAGTTTGATAGCTGTTTTTTATTATATTTAAGTTGGATAAAATTCTAATAAAAATTACAAAACAACCACCAAGGAATATTAGCACAACCTCTCCATTAATGAAAAATCAACTTACACAGTCATATCTCTATTATTATATTTAAGGTGAATAAAATTCTAATAAAAATTCAAAAACAATCCCAAGTCACTACGTTTAATGTTAGCCATAACCTCTCCATTAATGAAAAATATGAATTTTTGTCATTAAGTGTAAAATAGTAAATAAGTCGAATTCAATTTAGTTTATTTATTATTTTATTTACATCTTTATTGAAAACATAGATAAGATGAAAATTTACTATTTAAAAATAAATTTAATTTAAATAGTATCAAATTTTGTCTTAATTTAATGCGAATTTACTACAAGAAAAATTGACGGTCAAAATTTGTCGGTGGTATAAAATTCGTTGGCAAAATAAAATATTGATGACTTACTCACGACCAAAAATCTGTCGGTAAATTTTACTGATAAATTTTTTATTTTGTCGGTAATTACCAAAGAAAAAATTCATCGGTAAATATTGCTATCTGATTCATCTTCTTCCTTGCTTTCCCTCTTCGTCTCCTTCTTTCTTTCATTTTTATCAATTAAGAATCGTTGTATAGTGATGGAAAACATTGAATTTAGTTATTTCAGTGAAAAAAAAGCATTTTTATCAATTTTTCTTCTTCTATCTTTCATCTTCAAACATTTTACCAATCCAAAATCATTACAATGGATAAAAGTGGTATTGGATAATGGTGACAATGCTTGAAGCATGAAAGGGAAAGAACAAAAACGACGTTACACGATGGTGACAGTGCTTGAAGTGTGAAAAGGAAAGAAAATAGGCATTGTCCTCTCCCTGCGCGTGTTAGAGAAGAAGATGATGGAGTGAAAGACCTTAATGACATCGATGGAGACAGAGATGACAACCTGAGTGAACGAAGAGGAAGGTGCGTCAAAACTACCATGACTTGAGCTAAGATGGAGACATAGGGGAGTGCAGAAGCTCAATAGTCGAAAATGAGCACTACGAGAGAGGGCAAAATAAATAATACTAGACAAAGGAGAAAATGGACGGAAAATATACATTATTGATAGATTTTTTCGTCGGTAAGTAAAATATACATTATCAATGAACATTACAGACAAATTTTTATCGGTGAATGAAATATTCATTATCAACAAATTTTATTTAGAAAAATTTTTCAATTGATGAAATATATATTATTAACGAAATTTACCGACGACTTTTTTGGTAGATAAAAAAATTAAAATTTGTCGATAATATACATAAGTAATTCAAATCTACCGACATATATATATATTTATCGGTAAAATTCCATCGATAATTTCAAATTTTTTTTGTAATCATATAAATATAAAATCAATTAAAAATAAATGTAATCATCCTTACTACCTTACTTATCTTCTAACGATAGTCGAAGAAAAAGAAATTAAACAAAGTAGAACCGCAATTTATAATTTGAAATCTGATGGAGAGGACTTGTTAGCAATGTTACAGTAATTTTGTTTATGAGGATTTTCCAGATTTATAGCTAAAGTCATTGGCATTTGGATTCGATTAAAATGCCAGATGGTTTTAAGCCAATTCACGTTCCAACAGTAAAATAAACTCAATAATATTTTTACAGTATGTGAAGCGAATCAATGCCAGGGACAAACACGCCAATAACTCCACATGACACATTTTGTAAGAGTCAATGTTGTAACATTTTCTTATAACTCCACGACAAAGGAATCAATGCATAGGTGAGGGATTTCTAGCAGTTGGTATTCCGAACGAGGGATACAAAAAATCATAAAAATGTTTCAAAGTTTAGAAATTTAATATGAATTGAAAGTTTAATATTGAATAAAATAATAAAGATATAAATGTATAAATAAAAAATGTATATATTTATTATTTCAAAATTTTAGGTTGAAAATAATTTCCTAATCTCTTACATCAATTTGTTTACCATATAAAATCTTTATGATGTTTCTTTTAAAAAAAATCTCATAAAGCAAAAACTGTGGAGTGGAAGGAAAAATTGTCCATTTAAAAAAGAATAAACCGTTAAATGTCAGTGACATAAAGACTTTGTCAAAGAAAATGTTAGTATTTAATGTGAATATTTACTTTTAGCATTCAATGCATGAATTACAAATGTGAAACTTAAAAAGTTAATTGAACCACATTTCAATATCACACATTCATTTTATTGTGTACTTGATGAAGAAAACTTTAAATACATTATTGTGTAACATTTTTTAAATTAGTCAAATAAATAATTATTTCATGGCTTTTATCTTTATATATAGGGATACATGCATTTTCAAAATGATTTTTTTAATTTAACATTTTTATCACATTCCCATTAATATCCAATATATTCTTATTTGGAAAGATCGTATTATCATACATAAAACAAGAAATAATTATTAAAAGAGCGTTGTAAACCGATGTCTTAGAAAATGTTATAAACTCTTTATTTATTTCCTTTAAGTATAAACTTCGTCATTAAAGAATTAGTAAAACATATTTACATAATCATTAAACTCTTCTTTATTTGTAAGAAAATATAAACCTTACTAAAATGTGAGAACCTAAAATCTAGATTAAAGGAGTGGATTAGTGCATTAGAATAATAGAACCAGAGTTATTATTTTATTATAAAAAAATGGATTCTGAAAAGCCTGGTTCATTAGTCTACTTACACTATCTCTCTAAAAACTCAGTTTTTCTTTTTCTCTGCCTTCTCTCTACCACAACTCTGTCTTCTCTCTTCCATTCATCTCCCTGAACTAGTAGATTTCTGTTTAGGTGGCGCTCAAACGTCCGCGACGTAGAGGACTTCAAAACCATCTGATTTGTTTTGGGTTCTAAGCTGGTAAGTCCCTTCATGCAACCTCCTCTCTATTCTTGAATGGAGACATACATTCTTGTTGGTTGCATGTGCCTTCTTGCTTTTCCTTTTTCCATTTCTACTCAATCCTAGCTCTAAGAGCTGATTCCATCACCATTTAGGGCACTGTTTAGGTCCCTGCTCTGTGAGGTACTGTTAGGGCTTTCCAGCGAGCTGTGCGATTCAGTCAAGTCGCTCTAAGGTAAGGGGAACTAGAATACGTTTTTAAATTGGTTGCATGTGGTGTATGCATATGGATTTTTGTACTATTATGCTATTGATGTTGTGCTTTGATTGAGAAGATTTATTTGCATGTACTGGATTGTATGATTGTGGAACTGAAGTGTAATGTATGTATACTATTTTGGATGTATCTCATTTATGTAATGTCTATGTTGATGTATTTGGGCTGAGAGATATGTTGTAACAATGAATGGATGGAAAACTTGGTATTCTGTAAGGGTTTTGGGTCACTTGAGAGGAAGTGAGGTAGTGATTTTGGGAAGTAAGGGTTCTGGGCACATTTGGGTTGTTGGGACATCTTAGGCAAGTCATTTGTGACCTGTTAGGATCATAAAACTGGACTAGAACATGTTAGAAGTGGTAAAATCGAAATTGGGTCCTTAAGTTGTGGAAATTGATGTTTCAAAAGATAAAATTTGATCTTAATCACTTTAGATAGTAATAGGGAGAGTTATGATCATCTAGACAAGTTTAATTAGGTGTAATACAAGAATTAAGGGTGTTAGAAATTGGATAAGAGGCCTAGAAATGGTAAAGGCTGGTGTGAGTGTATGATTATGCAGAATTTGCATTCTGCAAATGATGCAGAGTCGCTAAGTGAGCTGTCTCGCATAGCGAGACCCTGTAGAGGGTGCTCACTGTCTGAGTCACTCGCCGTGCGAGCTGATGCGCTGTGTGAATGACTAGAGGGTGCTGCTCTCTGTTTGTGGATTCGCTTGGCGAATCCTGTCGCTATGCGACTGAGGGTGGTATGGAACCACTGTCCTTTTAATTCGAAGAGCGAGATGGGCGCAAAGCGAGAGGGTTTGGGGGTGTGGTCTCTGTCTAGGCTCTCGCATAGCGACCTGGGTGCGCTATGCGAGAGGTTGGAAGTCTGGTGCATGCTGCGAGTTAATTCGCTATGCGAATTAAGGGGTGCACTGTGCGAGACCCTCTTGTCTCGCCTTGCGAATAGGGTGCGCTGTGCGAATCCTCTTAGTCCAGAGTTCTCTTTTGCTATCTTTTTGGTTGAATTAAGTGTGTGGAATGTTTGGAATGCATAATATGATGGTGGTAATGTGATTATATTGAAAGTATGGGAGTGTATGAAACATGTTTGGTGATTGAAAGTATGTGGTTTTAAAAGTATGGTTGATGAACGTAATTCCATGGATCTCAAGGGAGGTTACATGGTGGTGCCTTATGTTATTGGACGTAATTCCATGGATCTCAAAGGGAGGTTACATGGTGGTGCCCTATATTATTGGACGTAATTTCATGATCTTCAAGGAGAAGATTCATGGTGGTGCCCTTAGTGTTTAGAATGATTTACATGGTAGCTCAGTCTTGGGGGTTATCCTGAAACTACAATGGTCAATCATTCTGAAGTAGAGAGGATTGAATCATGTCGTGAGTAGTAGCAGGAGGTCCTAGTCTTGGGTGCTTCCAGTATAGCCCAAGGTGAGTGATAACGGACTAACCTCGTGAGTGTGGTAGGGTGAAACCTATTGGCAATGGCTTTGCAAAGCAGTAGAGGCCACCACGAGTGCATGACCCGCCATAGCTCGGCAATCATTCTAAGTCCGGACGAGTCAAGTTTAAGTGCAACAAGTCACGTTTCTGTAGTGTAGTGTATCTGTCTTTACTTGCATGTGTTTGTGACTGCTATAACATGATTTTTGTATGTCTAGCTCACCCTTGCTTTTGTATTTGTGTTTTGCTTGGTATGCTTTTCTTTTACAATGATCATCCACTTGGATGTGAGCAGAGGCGGATGAGGTGCTTCTGGAGCAGGCTTTGGAGGAAGATGATGCTGCTACTTAGTCTAATTAGGACTCTAAGTGGTTCCTTATCTTTTGAAATACTTTATTATATTTAAGTTTTAAATTATGACTCAATTTGGAATGACAGTAAACTTAATAACTTTATTTACAGTCTACTCTAACTGTTCTCTTATATTAAAATGTGGACTTACTATATTATATACCTCTATATAATCTGGAATGTTAAAAAAATGTTAATATTTGTAAGTAGTTAAAATAAAATCAGTTTTGTTAACTAATAAAATTATTAAGCTTTATAAATATATTTTGTAATATTTTTACATTCATGTTTAACTTGAATAAAAAATAATTTATATAGATTATATTGTCATTTGAAAAATATTTATCTTGTTATTCTTAGAAAGACTAACGTATATTGTTATTTTATTTATAATTGTGCTGTACTTTTATTGTTGTTATATGTTGAATTTACTGTGAAGTTTATTAATTAAATATTTATTTATTATCAGATTCACCATTGTACAGTTAATAGTAAATATATGTTTGAAATAGAATTCAAACTTGTCATTATCATTATTAATTAAAAAAAAACTTATTTAAATACCTTTATTGTTTAGTGTGTTAACTTTTTGCCTTTTATACACATAATCAGATTTGTATTATTTATACTAATCAGATTTTCTTAATCGAATAAGTGCTTCTATTAATCAATTAACTAAAATTAAATAACTTAATATTAAATTCATCAGTATAAAAAACAAAATAAAATAAGTTTTCTTTTTACATTTCTAGAAAATAAATATTCAGAATTTTTAGTGCACATCGTAGAGAGTTTTCGGTTTTGTTTTTTAAGGCTCACATGTCTGGTTATACATTAAACTTTAATTAACTAGTTATTGAATGCATTATTAATTCATATTTGGTACTGAAGATTGGATTTAATGCAAATTCAAATCAATCAACAGTGGACCTAAACAAGGTGCAGCAGCTGTAAATCCGTTAGGAAAAAAGTAGTTAGCAGCTGCAAGAAGCGCATGGTCAACTTGGGACTCGAATCGGTCACGCGCTATATTGTTCAGAGTTGCTCTGCTCCTGGTAGTAAGTTAGCATTCGTTTTGCACTTCGAACAAAGTAAACCGTAGTAACGCTCCGCACAATCCACATGAAAACCAAAACGGTTAAGGGAAATTGGAAATGGAATTGGAAGACGAACAGGCTCGGCTTGCCTTTCGTCTTCCTTATATGCATCTTCTTCTTTCTCGCTGGATTCTTTGCTTCCAGTCTTTTCTCTCACTATCAGGTTTTCCTTCACAACAATCCTAATCACGTTGTTTTTCTGTATTTTAAGCTCTTTTTTTCTTCGATTTTTGTTTTATTTTGCTGGAAAGTATTTGAAATAAGAGATCGCTGGAATTTAGGAACGTGAAGATGACCTCAGGCTGATGCCGAGAGCGAGAACAAGGTTAACTGAAAAATCGACGGAGGAGGAGACTGGGTATCATTTGTTGCAAGCTGGAGAGTCCGGAGAAGATTCCATTACATCGATTCCTTTTCAGGTGCGCGATTTCGCTTCTTCATGCTTCGCAAGTTTTTGCTGAAATGTTCTTCTGCTAGGGTAGATAAAATCTGCTTTTCATCTGTTTGAAATAGAACAATATCTTTTGATTAGTTTATTACGGTGAATTTACGTTAATATTTTGATTTCGTAAACGTTTATGAGATGATCGCATCTCTGAAATTTATAATTTCAATTGTTGTGTGAATGTGATAATGTTGGGCATACGATTCTGTTGGAGGATTTACTTGAGCAATTGAGCTTCGAGTTTCAAATAAACGTGTCCTTGATTTGTGGTCCTTAGGTTTTGAGTTGGTACCCTCGCGCTCTGTATTTTCCTAATTTTGCGAGTGCACAACAATGTGAAAGCATAGTTAAAAAGGCAAGAGTAGGACTCAAGCCATCATCATTAGCGTTACGTAAGGGAGAAACAGAGGAGAATACAAAGGGAATCAGAACAAGGTAATGTGTAGTTAATATGTGTCTGTGGAATACTTAACTGTCTGCCTTCATTATAAACTGCATAAAGTAGAATGTTAAACCTAGGATTATGATTTTATCACAAATTTTTCCACAAGGTCAACAAGCCTTGCAATGCTTATACCATAAGTCAAAAGGAAGAATTAAGTCCTGGAATTGCTAAGATAACAAAACTAAGATGCATGATTGGTTCCAATGGTGATTATGGTGAACCAGACAGATTTCAAGTTCTGAGAAATTAGACGGAATCTGTTCGTTTCCTTTATATTTGCTCTCCTTCCTATTCCTTGCCTCTAACCAAGTCCTTATCAATGCGACTTGTTTTTATTTCCTGAATCTTGACCTTTTATCTGCTTGAAGATAGAATAACTTAAAGCCTCATTGTGGTTCTTAGCTGATAAGTTTTATAAATTTATTATGCTTTAAACTAAATTCCTTTAAAAGTATCCTCAAGTAATCCTTAGGAGTTTCAATTAGTGAGACTTTTGGTAACATGCTGATATTTTATACGCCTCTCCGTGGTATAAATATAGTCTACTCAAGATAAATGATCTGGCCCATGGGAGAGAATTGGCGATTATGGTTATGAGGACCTCTTCTCCTAAAATCCAAAGATGCACATTATGTAATATAAAGTCATATTGTGAGCTTATGTTATGTCTACATTTTTCTTTTAACAGCTATGGTGTTTTTATGAGTGCTTCCGAGGATGAAACGGGGACTTTATATGCCGTTGAGGAGAAAATTGCCAGAGCAACAAAAATTCCTAGATCTCATGGAGAGGTAAGATCCCTACTCAATTTGCTGTCTCGCTCTGCAGAAAGGACATTTTGAAAATGCTCGTTTACCTGATTTACTAAATGAATTCTCTTATGGTTTTTACTTCAGTTAATCGATTGTTTGAATTTGTATCTGTAATACGAAGTAAAAACTGTTAATTTACAGAAGCTTTTCATTTCTAGTAAAACTAGTATCATCCATCAAATCTATTACTTCTCCAGAGCACTAATTATTAGGGAAGAGAAAAAGGCTTTTTGCACAAGTAACCAATCGAACCCTGTTACTTGGTATCTGGATTTTCCTTCTTAAATAAGCCACTTTTTCCCTTTTGGTATCAATTTCTATATTTTCTGCAAAACCTATTCTTTGTTTCAACTTTCTCTTTAATGGCTTTAGTCAAAGAAAATACATCAGGTACGTTACCAAATTGTTTCTTTAATAGGTGTACACTGGTCCTTTGACGTAACCTTATTTAATGTTTGAATGCTCTAGAATAATGTTTCGTGAATGTTACATTGCTTGCCATACTTCTGCTTTATCATCTTCCCAACACAAAATGAATTGACATCGGGTACTTCTGTTGGCTCAAAATTCAGTTAATGAAAGTAAAGAAATGTTAAGACTTAATGTGGGAAATGAAGCAGAGTTGAGACTACTGAGGGAATTTATGGCGCTTAGTTGGATTGATACTTTCAGTTTTTAGGGTGTTAGTTAGAATGGTGTTGAATGGAAGTTTTGCACTTTCCAAGAAAAGCAAGTGTTAGATTGGATTGAATTGAATTGGAAGTAGGTTCAACTGAATTGAATTAAATAACAAACACACTTCTAATAGATGGTTCATCGTGTCGAAGTTGCAGAGGAGAGATAATGCTTTTCTATATACTTTATTTTTTCTTTTGATAATCGAATCTTTGCAAAAAATTTGTTTCTAAGTGTTCTTCTGAGAATGTATGATAATATTACTTATTATTATTTTATTTATACTCTTATTCTTACTTAATTTTTAATTAGTTTACGTATGTTATTATTTTGATGTAAAAATAAGTAAGGGCGAAATAAAAAGATTTAAAAATATTTTATTAAAATTAAGAAAAATTATTGTTTTTTATTTTTGGTGTCGTGGAATCTGTTAGCACCTTTTCTGCATTCTTAACTGCCAAGTAGAGGGGAATTGAGAGAGGACCGGGGGAGGCAGGGATCGCAGAGGCAGGACTACATTGATGTATACGAACCATAATAGCTGTAAACAATGATCAACGTTCAACATAACGGTCATGCTATTCAGATTTTTCCTGTGATAATTTTAATATCTATCCTCCTAATATCAAGATCATTTTGTTATCATAGCTCCAATCTGATGACCATATATTAAACTTAAAATATTGCTGGGATGGGCGAAGTGAAATTCAAAGAATCATTTTATAAATTTGTACCCTGTCGAACGTCGAACGGTAAATTTGTTCCTCACGGTTGGCTATGAGGTTTGTTTTCGTACATTGGTACAAAGGAATCTCCCATAGTTCAACGACACATTTGTGTTGTTGCCACTGAAAAGACGAGCTGCAGAGTTTTTTATTCTTTCCTTTTCAATCAAAAATGTTGCTAGTGAATTTGAACTAAATTTTCTATGTTGTCTTCTGTGAAATAAAATAATAGGGTCACGATGCTGAGAAATAATGCCTCCAACTATGATTTTTTTTTTTAAATTTGTAATATTCAATTTTTCTTTTGATTGGGTAAAATCGAAGTTTTTAACTAGGCTTAAAGTATAGTTTAGAGGTGTTGGCATGTTGCCTTAGCCTTTTAATCAGCCATAATAAATTTTAACTAAAAGAAAGGGGAAAAAATTAAACGCCTTTAAAACCAATGTTCATGTACACCTAGACAATAAATATTAACTTTCCTCGCCTTTGATTTTGTTGAATTTGTAAATGTTCATTTTTTGGGTGATTCTAAATTATCTGAGCAATAATGATGTTTCAGGCATTTAATATCCTACGCTATGAGGTTGGACAGAAATACAATTCTCATTATGATGCATTTGATTATGCTGAATATGGCCCACAAAAGAGCCGACGGGTACGTCTAAAGTAAAACTCGTACATTATCATTTTTAAGCTGTTGTGAATTTTTAGGATGGTTGTTTGCCTACCAGTACTAGCACCGACAACAATGGCACATGGTTTGTCATTTTATACAAAGTTTAATATTAATATTAATGCTTGTGTTAAGTTTAAGATTAATAAACAATGCCAATAAAAAATAAAGATGTATAGAGAATAGAGAGGATAAGAGCATGTAATAATGAACCGAGAACTTATAGCGGAGAGAAAAATTTGTGGATGTCATGTCATTCATATAAATAGTACTTATAGAAGTGAAAGGATGAGTGTCTTCTAATGTAAGCCTTATTTTGTTTTTTTTTTCTCTATTTTTCAAACACAATATTATCTTATTCTTTTTTAGCATGAGAGGTCTTTATCCCTTTTCCTTTATTAGAACATGTCTATGTCGTGACACCTATTTTTCAACATCATTGTGGGGATTTGAAAAACAAAATGAAATCTTATGCATATACACCCAGTAATGTCCTTTATGAGATTTTATTTAAAACTTTCGTTGTTTCTTTTAAACTATAACAAGTTTTAAAATTGGACAAGACTCATGTTGTTTGATAGGTAATTTTTAGAGTTGTTTCTTAATAAAAATACACCAATAATAAATGTTCATTAAAATATAGCATGTTTTAAATATATATATATATATATATATATATATATATATATATATATATATATATATATATATATATATATATATATATATATATATATATAAGTATTTTTAGAACACCACCTATGCTGAGGAAAAGAAAGTGATAGATGGAAAGCTTTTTCACCTTAAAATGAATATTAATTTCTTAAACAGAGGAGTCTAATACTTTAGGTTACACGGAAAAACATTCCCTCTCGGGTATGTATACCTGCATTCATATTAAAATAATATAATCTTAAAAAGATTATAAAGATAAAAGTTGATAAATTATAAGATTATCTTTTACTTGATGATTTATACGGTGTGAGATTATATTTATGAAATACTAAAATTATTTAGTTCAAATAACATAAAAAAAATTGAATTGATATATTTAGTTCCATGGCCTCTCTCAACATTATCCTCTAGCCGTGTTGAGATTTCTTACATAACATTTATATCTATCGTAGTTCCAGAGCTTGCATACGTTTTACGCAAAAATAACACGAGGCCGTCATGATAAATATGCTGTTGTAATTAATTATTTTAGTATGCTTGAGTTCAATTTAATATTATATTTTTTATTTTTATAATTAAAATATGAAAGTATCAATCGGGTAAAAGAAATCGATATTGGAGTTACTGTATGTACAAGAAATTTTCTTTTTAAAAAAAGGTGTGGAAACAGTTAGGCCATGTTCTTTTGAGTGGATTTGAGAGGATGGATTTGAGGGGATTTGAGAGGATTTGAAGATAATTTTTTTTATCGTTTATTTGAGTTAATTTGGAGGTAAATGATAGTGAATTTGAAAATAAATTTTGTGAGAATTAGTATAGAATTGTATTGACATGACAAATTAAAAAAAGTTATTTCCAAATTCACTCTCATTTACCTTCAAATTCACTCAAATAAACGACAAAAAAAATTATCTTTAAATCTTCTCAAATCCCCTCAAATCCATCCTCTCAAATCCACTCAAAAGAACAGGGCCTTAATGATGTATCCTATTCAAACCCCTCGGGGCTGTCCCCATTTCTATTTTCAGTATACCTGATGAACTCAAATTGCATATACTTATCGCCACCTCATTTTGACATTAAAATGTTTTTTTATCTCTTAAACTTACAGATTTTTGTTTAATAAGTTCGACTTTAACTAAGTTCCACGCAGGTAGCTTCTTTTTTGCTGTATTTGACTGATGTTCCAGAAGGTGGGGAGACCATGTTTCCGTTTGAGGTGAAACCAAGTTTGTCGTTACTTTATTAATCACACACATCCCATTTATTAATCTACTTAGGAGGTAATTAGCGTATTATTATTCTGCAGAACGGATTCAACATGGACGGTAACTATAATTTCGAGGACTGTATTGGTTTAAAAGTAAAGCCACGCAAAGGAGATGGGCTTCTATTTTATTCACTATTACCTAATGGTACAATCGATCAGGTTAGTGTTTTCTTTTTCCTGATAACGTTGTCATCATTTTAAACATGTTTAGCAAGGCTGAAAAGGAGGTTTGGGGTTACGAAATGGGTGTTAAAATCACAGACCCTAAACCCTAATGGATAACAGTTTTTTAAGGTGTCTGTCTTTTCAAAAAAAAAAATAGCTTCTAAATGAAGCAAATATTTCCACTTTTATTCTTCACATCGAAATTTATGGTCTTTTGATAATATATTCGGTATTTTTGAAGATTAACTTATTATTTGCACAGAAACAAATAGATACATACCGTATACTTCAAAGAGTTATGTGTGGAAAAGAAAACAGCTCTAAAATGTATTTCTTTCTCGTACAGAAACAGATAGAGAATACATACTTTATACTTTAAAGTGTCCGTCGTATAGAAAAAAAGAGGCTCCTAAATGAATGTTCTTGGAAGTGTCATAAACTCGTAAATAGATAATACAAACCTTAAATTTCAAAGTTCTTGTGTCGAAAAGGGAAAAAAAGGTCCAAATTACTGTTGGAAGTGTGTACCTCTCGAGAAGGAAGAAAGAAGCACAAGGGTAAGACGAGGTATAACAAACTAAAACTCTACGGAGCTTCGAAATTTGAAGGGAAGAAAGTCAGCACTTGACTTGGAAAGACCCATTTTTAGGAGGATTGTGTAAGGAAGGACTCAATAGAATCTATTAAATTAAGATCACTGATTTTTGTTGTTAATTAATAAAATGACATTAATCATGTGCATAACGAGGATAAAACTAGACTTTACATGAAAGAATTAGATTTTACAGGCTTTATCATGGGCTTTCTGTGTATACTTTGGCAGACATCACTCCACGGAAGCTGTCCCGTCATAAAAGGAGAGAAGTGGGTGGCAACAAAGTGGATAAGGGATCAAATACAAGACGATTAAATGAATGCTACCTGCAATTGATTCTCAAGCTCCACTGGTAGCAATATTTACGTCAACAGCCATTTAGATTTTGTTCTAAAATATGTTTATAGCTTTGATGCATAATCGAGGACAAAATTTAATGAGAATTGTGAAGATCTGGACAATGCACATGATATAGCATGCGTGATTCGTAGTCGATAAAAATAAAGGACGTAATCCAGAAGTCAATTGCTAAAAAATATCCCGAAATTCAAAGCTATAACTTTAGACCTTTGCATATGTGAGGAAAGCTTTCTTTCAACAATACTATCTTTTCTAACACATTTTTGATCATGACTGAAACTTATTAAATAAAATGCAAAATCAAATATAAACAGATTTTCAATTAAAAACACTGATTAAAAACACTAAAAACACTTATTGAAAACACTGATTTTTTCCATTAAATATATTACGTAGAAATGAGCATTATTTCACTAAATAACAAGACTTATTATATAAAAATAAGACCCATATTCGAAAAAAAAATGTAAGCATTTCTATCATCTGAAATAAAGTAATTATATTCGGCTACGATAACAGGCCTACTTAGTTATGATTCAGAGCGAAAAAAAATTAAAAGTTGTTATTTTAAAGAAACTACTATTTCTAACTTAAGAACAAACAACACTTGGCCATTAGTACCTTCGTTTACGTAGTTTAGCTTACACAAAACAACGATTATCGAAAACTTCTCCACACATATTTTAAGATTAATTAGTTTTTTCTACGGCAAAATGACAGAGAAACAGAGAGATCAAGTAAACGAAATTGTTACCGGCTGAATTGTCTTTTGATCAAATTGATGAAATCACATCACAGCTTCAAATGTTTTGACTGTGACTTCATATAAACCTTCTTACTGAACATGCTAGGGTTAGTCAGTGTCATGGTTTATGCTAAGAAACTTTGAATAAACTAACCCAGCTCATAACATGACTACTTTTGATATGATAACATAACCAAACCATAATTCAATTTTCACCTTATGATCTTTAAGGTGCTCTTCTGGAGAAGCTCGCATTCATCGAGAGATACAGATTCTGAAAGCAATTTCCAAAGCTTGTGCAATTGAATATATCCTCCATAAGCAAACCCAAGCAGCAAAGTATGCAAGCTACAATATATCACTGAGAATTAGAAATCCGTTGGTCCAGAGTAACTTAAAATGCTGACATACTCAAGGAGAATTAAACTATAAAGTTTCATTGTTTAGTCTCTCCCTATCTTTACAGAAAGAACCCCAATGTCAGTTCAGTACTCACTAGTAGTCGATGTTTGTATCCTTTTTGAAACTTATGACCTGCCTGAATTGGCATCATCTAAGTTCTTCATCTCTTTACTCCTTCCTCATTGCATTCAATAAAAGGTCTGTCATCCACCACTACCAAAGCCTGCCAAAGGGGCATATATTCATTGCTTATGCCAGTTGTTATACGGTTGCTTACCCCATTGCTTTAGGGCATGCATGCAACCAGCTGCTAGCAATAAACCACACACACCAAATGCCATTAATGCTGCATTTCCTACGTTCCGATAATATCCACCCTGCAAACACAAAGAGGAAGTCAACATATATACAACAGCACATACACACATGAACCAGTTGAAACACCTGATGTCTTTCACCAAATCATTTGCCATGCTACAAACGTAATGAGGAAGTCAACATATATGACAGCAAATACACACATGAACCAGTTCAAACGTGTAATAAATACACAATGCAATTTACAAAATCATTCAAAATAAGCTAATGCATTGATCAAACATTTAAATGTAGTGAATTACCTCGGTACCATCTTCTTTTCAAGGATACCAAATATCAAACATGCATCGTCAATCATTTATTGCTTGTTAATTATATTTAATGAAATTGCAGAACATTTATAACTAAAATAACAACTCAACTAAGGCATAGTACCTCCTTACGATTACCATAGTCACTCCCTCAAAATATTACACCTAAAGTATTGTATTTCAGTAAGTTAACCCTCCTTCACGAGTGATTCAAACACACAATCACCTTACTTGGCTAATCAACAAGTTGTGGCAATCAAGAAGTTCAACCCAAACTCAAAAGAAAACAAAAATGTATATTTTCAAAGCTTCAGAAAAAATGTAGGCACAATTAGGAATTTAAACTAACTTGTGTATACTACTGTAGAAATGACTGTGTAGGAATACTATGCCACCCTCCACGATTGTATGATTGTATATTCAAAACCTCATAAATAATTAGCGTGTCTTTTCAGTAAATGTTTATAAGAAAATGTCTACTATTTTCATAACTTCTGTGCACTTTAAGTTATAAAAATGGCATCATATTTTTTCCATTTTGTTTTCTGTTTTCAAATATTTCTAAAAAAAACAGTGAATATGTCTTGTTTACTGTTTTCATTATTTTCTACACAAATCTATAAAAATAGAAAACGAAGTAAAATCAATGAGATATCTTTTTAAAATAATAGAGGAATAGAAAATAAAAACAGAACCTTTTTTCAAACGAAGTAGCCTCATGGTTTATTGAACTCATATTAATAATGCTCAATTGGTTAAAATTACACGCTTCCTAGAACTTTAGATAACATCATTATGCACAAATACATACCTGCATCACAGAAAGCAGAATCGCTCCATTTGCAGGGGCAAGAGAGAAGCCCATCATCCCTCCACGCAATTCATTAGGAACATACCTGCAAAAAAAGTAGATAAAACTAAAAATCCAATTCTGAGCAAATGAAAAAGTACAAATATAGTTAAAGAGATTACATGGTCCTCAATCTAGCAAGTGATGGTAAAACAAACCCAACACATGCATGAAACAAGCAAAATAGCGTCACCAGAACCCTAATTTCCTGCACATGAGAGTAGGCTCAAGATTTCTAGCTCAGAAATCTGACAAAAAATACGTTTGATACTGTCTAAATATATAAGTAACTGCACCTGATAGTCATAAGCCACAATAGACAGAAGAAGAGCCAGTATAATGTAAGCGAAAACTAGGCAGTCCTCAGTTCTAAGCGATGAAGGTCCACTAGTGAGACACGGAAATGCAGTGCTTCCTATCATTCTTGAGCCCAGAAAGCATGGATATATCAAGCCCAGTTGCACTTCTCGCCCATCAGCCTAAAACCAATGTCATAAAGTGTTATATACACACACACACACACACACACACACACACACAAATACAAACCAAAAGCATCCTATGACTTAGACTGATAAAATAGCAGGTTCAATTTCTTAAGCCTCTTGTCATAATGAGTCAATCAACAGAAGAGATTTTCCCACAATAATGGGAAGAGAAGCAAAATTACTTATAAATTTGTTCAATTAAGCCCAGTTCTAGATTCATTAATACAAAGAAACCATAAGAAGAAAAGAAAGCCCATAAAACATCCATAAATGCAATACTGTCTTAGAATTTTAAATATACTCTACATATATTCATGCCTCAGTATATCACAAAATATGCTCTAAAATTTGATATCATACCACCACTGTAGGCGCCCAAATGATCCAAAAAATTCCTATAGAGAAGTGAAGGCAAGCTTGTGCCCACGCCAACAACCATATCCTTTTATCTGTGGATTATAAAATTACAATCAGTATATAATCAGTAGATGACTTAATCTATTAATTAATATTGTTGTATAATTGATAGTGTTTCCTAGTGCCATCTCTTTTCTGCATCTAACCAGCTAAAGTATCATTATACATCGTAGCGTACAGATTGACTCTGTAATGCATAGCTCAGGCAGAATACAGCTTGAGAGTGAAACTAAAATAAAAACAATATTAAATTAAACTATTACAAGGAGATCAGTTAGTCATCAGAAACTTAGCAACTTTTAAAAATAAACAATAGCCCCTTAATATAAGTATCCATGACTTTCATTATAGATCTCCATGCTGCAAAGAAGTCAAATCTCAAAGCATGAGATCCAAGTTTAGTGGAATTGAGCCCATGCATGCGTATTTCCTCGTATTTTTAGCAACATTCCTATCACAGCTTCTCTTACAAGTTGCAACAATAATTGAATAAATAGTGGATTATTATTTTGAATAAAAATTTCACAATGCAAAAACTGTCCTAGAAAAGAAATTAAAAAAGCATTGATCAAAGCAAGGGAAGGGAGCAGCCATGAAGCAAGGAAAACCAGCATGAAAAGCAAAATTTTGATATATGCGCAGAAAATTAAAGGAAAGAAAGAAAGTCTTATAAGTAGCTCCTCTAAAACACTAACTCGTAGTATGCACATATTCTTAAGACAAAATAACAGCTATTATTTTATAGGAGCATAAATAAAAGGGATGAGCTGCCTTGGTAATTTCCAGAAACTTTACTAAGTTATCAGATTGCTAAACAAATGTTGAGTACGGCATTCTTAAGAGCATTGAGTGTTTTACATAAAAAGAAAAGCAAAATATTTGTTCGTAAAATAATAAAGAAAAAAAAAAACAACAAAAAGCAACTTACCACCTAAAATGTAGGCATAGAAGGAGCGACTGTACTCCGTAAGAGATGCTGTTCCAGAAGTTTCTGTCCATCCTCTGGTGATAAAAGTGAAGCATGTGGCAGCAAAAAAAATAACAACAAATGAAGGAGCAGTGTTTTTTTCCGTATTATTACCAATAAGCCAATTTGCAAACATTTGGCTGGCAATAAAACTTGAAGACTCAAAGAAAGACATTAACCAATATGTATCATTAAGCGAATCAGGTCTGTGCCCTTGCTGCAAACAAAAACACAATATTCCAAACTGATGTTAAACTCTATATATTTTAAGCAGACCTATGTCCTTTTCCTTAGAAGCTGTGTACTTTCCACGTAAAGTGATTTTCCATGTAAAGATGAAAAGAAAAATAGAATGGATCGAGTTATTTAACCAGGAAGAAGTAAGCTCCTACTTTGCCATTTTTCCAGTGACAAAGTTATGGATGCTTAGACTGAGATCTGTGCCTATCTGGAAATCGAGATAAAAACATTAACCGATTACCTTTTCGTGTTGAGTGACCATCCAGTTCTCAAAACTGAATGAAAATATTGTATTGGCCAGAGAGAGACATATGCTACTCATGAATACACTTGGCTGCTCTGAAATCCTCTTCCATACGCCAAAAATGAAGTGTAGAATGCAAAAGATTAAACTAGCTTTCTTGTGACCTCTACATCAAAATTAAAGAGTGGGTTAGAATAATCTTCTGACTAATCGTCATAAATTTGTACAAAGAAATGTATAAATTTCTTGAATATGCATGATTTAGCATTAATGCTTCTGAATTAACCAAGATGCCTTCATATATTGACATCTAACATAGCAAACCCTGGGTTGAAATCATACATAGAACGATGTCATGAAAAAAATGACAAATTGAAAAAGTGCTAACAATTCACATGAATACGAGATTGACATCGGAATATTGATCATATTCTTCCTCAACAATTGGAAATGTAAATGTCTAGAAAAGACGCGTTTAAAAAAATACTCCTAATATCATCTCAAGAGCCATTAATCAACAGAAAACACTTAAGTAAATTAGACATCAACAATCACTCACAGTGACAGTAAAGGAATTCCATGTTATATTTTGGATGACGTCCATTGTCATAATTAAAATAATTAAACAACCAAATCATCTTTACTGAAACAGACACCACAATATGACGCTACTTAAACAACACAATTGCTAAGGCTGACTTTAAACACTAAACTCAACTTTGAATTACTTAAA
Organism: Vigna umbellata; assembly: GCF_029865625.1. Lineage (NCBI taxonomy): Eukaryota > Viridiplantae > Streptophyta > Magnoliopsida > Fabales > Fabaceae > Vigna > Vigna umbellata. The sequence goes on along the minus strand of NC_142174.1, from coordinate 13,857,881 downwards.
CATAATTATTAATCTTAATTTATCAGTAACGTCAACGACTAAAAACTAGAGCCTCACATCATATCCGAAAATACGCCAAGGAAAGGAGCAGCGAAGAGAGCTGTTGTATATCCGTAACACAGAGACTTAACCATAGTTTCCCTGCTGATTCCATACGAAGCAAATTCATACTCCCCGAACACTGACCATAGACCTTCCATTACTGAGAAGAAAAACGAAACCGTCATTCGCACTTGCACATTACAGATCTAAATCTCAATCGAGTAACTAATTAATACAGGTGATTTTCGGAATTTTGATTCAGAAACTGAACAGATGATTAAAAAAATAAGAAAAATATAAATCAATTTTCGAAACAAATATAACATAGAAATGAATGTTCGGCTAAAGTTAATCAGAGAATGTTCAGCTACAGCTAATAAGATATTTTGTTTTTCTTAGGTTTCAATTCTTACTCCATAAACAAAAAGAACTCTAAAGTCTCGAAAGCTGATCCCGCACATTGTCAAAGAAACCGAGCAATCCTACAATGAATAAGAAAATGTAGTGAAAGTAACCTGATGCGAGAGAATAGACGAAGAGGAAATTCCGCTGGAAACGGAGAAACGAGTGAGAGGTTCCATGGTCGAAGATTGTGGAGGTTCTGTTGAGGTTAGAGATGTGAGGGAAAAGAAAGATCGAGAAGCAGCAACAAACGAAGATGAAGATGTATACGGATGGATTTAGTTCCCAAACGGAGCTCTCAATGACTACTCCCATCGGCTTTTTATAATCTCGGTCTGAAGACGCAGGAAAGGAGAATGCAAGAAAAATCACGTTCCCTTGGAATCTGAGGCAAACCCTAGGTTGCGGTTCGAGAACGGGAAGAGGCGGAGAGTGAGACTGAGGGAGACGATGGATTTGATCGACGACGGGTGGTGGTTCAATTAGTGAAACTTATACCGCGGATGGAGTTAACGGAAATCGAAGCGCATTCCTTACGTCTGATCACATTTTGTCTATGTGGTGGAAGCCTAATAATAACGTCTTCAGTACCATATGTCATGAAAGACAAAAAAAAACATAGTATTAACGACCATATATTCAAAATACTTCAAGATAAAATTAGTATTTAAGACCAAAATTTTATAATATTAACAATCGTGTATTTATAATATAAATTTGTTAAAAAAAATATGTTTAAGCATTTAAAATATGTCTTGATAAAAATTTTGTAATGATTATGATATAATGAAACTCTTCCAAATGTTATAAAAGAAATTGTAATACCATTTTATTGTCAACGTTCTGATAGTATATGACTGGGAAATAAGTAAAGTTTTACTTAATTTTTTATTTAAAAAATAAATAAATTATAAGTATTAAAAGGATAAGATTTCTAATCTCATATTAGCATATACTATGCTTATTATTATTCCTAATTTTAACTTCAAATCCAATAAAATTGTCAATATATATAGAAAAACAACACTATTTTTTCTAAAATGCACTTTACTTTAAGAAAACATCAGAACTGAAAAACATTTTTTTTCTTTTTTCACTTTGACACCTGTCACACTCGCTGGTATTTTAATTTTAAACTTTATTAATTAAATCTCAAAATTTGTCCCATGCGATTATTTAGGTTTTAAATTTAATTACTTATTGTTATTGTAGTCCTTAATTTAATCACTTATCTTTGTATTAAATATTAAATAACAGTAAAAAATAAAAAATTACATTCAAAACATTAATAAATAGAAGAAGTTTGAATTATAGTAAGTTGTGAAGATGGAATGTGTTTCCTGGACTACTCCGCTAAAATGTGATGGTCAAGTTGTCATTTTTAAATTGTCAATCCATTTTGGTTTGGCCTCCCTAGTTTATCAAAGGTGGATTAGTTTGTTTTTGACGTGAGTTCGTTTTGTTTTTTAATTTTTAATTTTTTTAAATTAAAATAATTAGAAAGATTAAATTTATTATATTATATTTTTATAACTATGTAAATATAGAACATTATAACGATTTACATTTTTAACATTTGCAAATTAAATTTTAAATATTAGTTATAATAGTATGATTTAACATGTAATAATTATTTGTTCAATTAAAAATATTAATTAATCCATTAAAAGTTTATAAAATATTTATATGATCAAATATGTTTTAAATTTTCATTGATAAGTATATACAAACAAATATTAAAAATAAATTAAAAAAATTTAATTAAAGAAAAAAGTGACTAAACGAATTGTAAATCTGATCCAATTTCTTTGGGAGGATCAACTCGATCCGATTCATTTCTTATAAACCAAAAGCTGAAGGAAAACAGATCGGACTAGTTCATTTTTCTACCCCTAATTGAAGATATATTTTCTAAAGACTAGAGCTAAGTAATAGAGAATTTAACTTCCTAAACCTATATAATTGGAAATTTAACTTTTGAATATTTGTAATTTCAATCATTTAAGCAAGTCTTCAGGTAAGACTTTCTATGCATAATTTTATAAATTCTGATTAATTTCAAAAGTTTCATGAACTAAATGATTATTGTTTTCAATTTTATTATTGGAACGAGTTTGCCTTCCATGCATTATTATAAGAAAAAGGTATAGTTATTAAAAACATTTCAAAATGATTTTTTAAATAATTATTATAAAAGTAGCAAACTTATCGTACATGATAATATAAAAAAAAATGTTATCAGTGTATTTTATTTTTATTTTAATTAAACAATGAGAACGTTTACTTATTTGAAAATTCAACTATTTCTTACAAATATAGTAAAAAAGTATTCAATCTCTAATATTGAAGGGTTGAATTTATTCTTATTTCTTAAAACATTGCTTTAAAAAGTTAGTTAACATTTTCCTTTTTAAAATTTAACATAGCTATATTTATTGATTTACAAAACTTTGAATTCCTATTTTCTTTTGAAACAACAAATGAACCCGTTGAGGAAATTAAACGATCAAAAAGTCCTGATATTAGTTTGCAGCAGGTTCGTTTCAGCGGAAGGCACCTAATTTTAGTTTTCAGTTGCAAGAGAAAATGCACATCAACAGTAAGTTCTTACTGAATAATGGAGAACCATACTCTCCACCCAGGAAATGTGATTGCTAGCATTTGCATTGGCAATTTAAAAATATTTATTTTATGTAACACTATTAGTTTTCATTTGAACTAGCTCGTGTTGAAATTTATTATTTGAACTAAATCGTTATTAAATCATTTAGGAATTTTTCCTTGACGCATGGAACTCCTATACTTTGTTTTTTTCTTTTTCATATAGATGAAATTGGGGAAAGAGACTGTGAATGAACATGACGTACGATCTAACCTTGTTTCCAGTGACACGCAATCAACAGGTAGGTGAAGTGTTTAGACACCCTGACTTGTACATTGTGAGACCATTTATGTATTGGGAAATCGTTGGTAAAACTCGCAACCGTCAGGGTGTGGCAAAAAAGACTAATTTCTGATTCCGTGACGGAAAAAAAAAGCAGTGTTGTGAAGGCTCAAGTAATTTCATCCAATAGTCACGGTCATGTGTTTGACGTTTATTTGTACCTAAATAAATATTCTGCCAAATAATTTCCTTCTATAAACAATCTTCCCTGCGCAGCAGCGCACAAGGCACAAAAATCTTACCTACGCGAATGAAGTTCAAAGTGCAGGTAACAAAAGAATGGAACGGCAAAATATGGTAAACCTTCGGATCCCAACTCCATTATCATGCGATCAGTATCCAATGGCTTGGGACATTCTTGAAAACCAATCAATTCTGCATTCGGAAATATTTTCAACTGCTATGCGTCGGAACTCAAAATGGAATAATCAATTCCCACGGTTATTTATATCTTTCTCGTGGTATCTATGCCTTCAAATCATAATTCACGAGGGTAGTTTTGCAGATGCATGGATCTCTTCCGACGCCGGCTCAGCATTATCCTGTTACAAAAGGAAATACAAATATTCAACCACGGTAGGCTCTGCAGCCCAGAATTTCGTCTCGTGATTTGTGATAGATCTAACAAATAAATAAATCATTCTTCTACCACAATTTGACGGGTTAAATGGAACTAGGGAAGGTTTAGATGGGAAGATTTAATAGAAAAAGGATAAAACTACTCTGGTTCATCACGTTAAGTCCAACTGAACAAAAAGAAACCAAATAGAATACCATTACCGAAGGATATTCTGCAATCCAATAGGGAATGCTTTCTGATAAAAGGCTGATATATTGCTCCATTGCCTGCTCTGGACTCATAATCCCAAGTTGTCGCCATGCAATCCTTGCAGAAATAACTCGGTTAAACACATCAAAGAAACTAATGGAGTACCCGTAACTGTAAGCAACTCAAGCGAAAACTAGAGCTAGAGGGAAAAGATTATGATTTTTAAAAAATACACATACATATTAGAGAACTACCATTTAGCTCGAGCAGAAGAGAACTTCAGTGTCAATGGCTGGGGTTCGTGGCAAGGACCCTGTGTAGCAATTCGGTAATAACCATGAAGCTTCATCTTCACTTCATCACTGAGACTATTATCGTTGCTCCTGGATTCGACAAATACAACAGCAGCACCAAAACGCTTCTCCAACTCAGTTCTTTCTATTTCCTCCCAATCATCCTCATCCTCCCACAAGTCCTTGTTTTCACCAATATCCTCGTTCCTGCCAGATTCATCAATCTCATTATAATTATTTTCGAACTGCAAGATCTGAACCTTTTCAGCGTTGAGCACTCTAGAAGAATCATACTCCACCAGTTCCACCTCAATTTCGCTAATATTCACAACCCCTTTATTGCTCCCATCCACAACATGGTCCTCAGCCAAATTCACAAGTTCAATTTCATTGTAAACACTACTCTCCTCATCAATCGTCTTTGAATTGCGTATCTTGGGCGATCCACGATCCACATCCACAATTTTTGGGACTCTTATTTTTTCCAGTATGGACTTGTTGTTGGGCATCAGTCATACAACACAAGCACACACAACTAAAATAGAGAAGAGAAAAAGACTGATAATAGGCAAAAAGGAAATTTTATACTAGTGGAAAAAATTTACAGCACCTCTCTCTTCCTATCAGAACTTCTCAAAATTATGAGAATACAAGAAATGAGAGAACATGAGAGAATGGGATGATGTTACAAAGGGGGCAAGGGGTTTCTTTTATAACCACCTTGCCATACCACTTTAGAAGTTCCCACCAATGTGGGACTTCATTCTTCACAATCTCCCACTTGAAGATTTTGATGAAACTAATCAAATCTTCACACCATTTTTGCCTTCATGTTGCTCGTTAAACTTTCAGTAGAATCGAATCTCCGAAACTCAATGCAACACCCGATCAATATTTCACTGCTCTCCACCAAAACCTGCTACGAACCTACTAACCACTCCCACTGCTTGTGCAATGTCTGGGTCTTGTACACATCATAGCAATTACAAGGCTGTCCACCACTGATGCATACGGTACTCGAGACTTCTCCATCCTCTCCGCTTCATTGCTAGGACTCATACTTGAGGATAATTGATAGGAGATGGGGTAAAACTGGCTTGCACTCTTGCATGTTGAAGCGCCGCAAGACTTTCAGTAAGTTTTACTTCTGAGAAAGCCAAATCTTCCTATCTTTTTCTGTCTCGGTGAATTTGCATCCCTAAAATCTTGTTTGTCGGTTCCAAGTCTTTCATATCAAACTCCCTAGCCATTGTTCAACCTACAAACCAAGTTTTCTTGTTCTTCAAAGCCTTCTGGTTGGAGCATCATTTTATTCCTGCTTAACAATAACCTTGTGAACGGTGAAACTCACAGGCAATACCCCTTCACATTGTTAGCATATCTAAGCACTTAATTCTTTCCCCAGTTTCAAGCTTGTGCTTTAGTTTCCTTGAACTGGTAACAACACATTTGACTTCCTCTTGATGTAATACACTCAAACTCCTGGAATAAACTTTGCTTCTCCTAGGAATAACTCCGGTGATTCCCTTACATGAGAATGAACCAAGTCTTCTTGTGTTTTCTTTTCTGGTAGTCAAACTAGTAAACCTCGATCTATGTTTAAGCCCGGGTACAGATTACGTTCTGCCTTGCAAACTTCACTCTGACATTTGTCCAAGTACGATGTCACGTCAACACCGCTTCTTCTTGACTTGTCGATGTAACCATTGCATTAGCCTTTTGCAACGTATCTCCCATAAGCATATGCCATGATCTTCTGAGCTTTTATGACTTACCAGACCTCCCTTCTTTCTCACAGAATATTTTCATCCTCTGAGGTATTTGCCATACAACCTTGTGAGGTTGATGCCTCAGAGTTCTTTTTTCCACTCTTCCCGTGCCAACATTCTTTCTTGACATGCCCCCTCTTACCACAATTGTAGCATTTGAGATGCTTCTTACTTTGAGATATATCATGGGACTGACTCCCACTAGACCCATATTTCGTTGATTTTCCTCTCATCATCACCAAAGCTTGTGTTTGCTTTGAACTTTCCAGCATGTCTTCTTTGTTCCTTCGCCTGGATTCTTCTTCAAGAATTGCTCCGGCAACATCCTCAAAGTGTAGACTACCTTCAATATTATTATTCGTAATATTCATGATGAGTTGATCATACGAGTCGGGTAAACTCTGCAGTAGAAGCTCCGCGCGTTCATTTTCAACTATGTTGAAATCAGCCGCTGATAGTTGGGCAAACAAAGTGTTCAGATGGTTGATGTGGTCCGTCACCGTTGTGGACTCACTCATCCGGAGAGTGTAGAGTTTCCTCTTCACGAATATTCTTGTGTGGAGAGACTTCACCTCATATAATTTTATGAGGGCATCCCAAATCTCCCTTGCTGTTTCTTTTTCCGCCACACTGGATAACACTGAATCTGCCATTGATAGGTGCAAATTCGCGATGGCGTTATTGTCAATTTCTTTCCACTTCTGCTCCGTCATTTCTGCGGGTTTTCCTTCAATTGCAGCTATGCAATTGTCCTTTCTCAAAATTGCCTTCATCTTCAATTTCCACAACGCAAAATTATTGCCGTTGAACCTCTCTATCTCGTATTTTGTTGTCATGGTTTTTAAGAACCGGCTTATGCACTTCTCACTATGAATAGTATTGTCTACTGGAACAGTACAGGTAGACCGTGAAGTAAAGCACCAAGAAGTTCCCAGGAAAGAGAGGTGGGTCACAAACGGACACTCTTAAGTACCAAGTCTTTCCTAGCCAGAACTTTCCCGGACAGCACTTTCACACTACCAAACGTTTCCAGTAATAACTCTTTTCTGATGTGGAAGATCGGATTAAACCGCAACCACAGAGCATACTCAGAACTTTACCAACACTATTCTAATGACAATAGCAGCGGAATACTAACCAATAGCTCTGATACCACTGTTGGGCATCAGTCATACAACACAAGCACACACAACTAAAATAGAGAAGAGAAAAAGACTGATAATAGGCAAAAAGGAAATTTTATACTAGTGGAAAAAATTTACAGCACCTCTCTCTTCCTATCAGAACTTCTCAAAATTATGAGAATACAAGAAATGAGAGAACATGAGAGAATGGGATGATGTTACAAAGGGGGCAAGGGGTTTCTTTTATAACCACCTTGCCATACCACTTTAGAAGTTCCCACCAATGTGGGACTTCATTCTTCACACTTGTCTCCGAATTCATCAATTTTCCCCACAATTTGAACAACTTCATCCGTTTCCCAGATCTTAGAATCAGATTTAACTCCATGATCATGACCACACCCAATAACACCCACTTTCTCATGAGCTTCGAAGTTTGGGGTAACGGAGAGAAGTTTGAGGAAAACCGATGGAAGCAGAAGAGAAAGAACTATGGCAAAGGCAATCTCCCACAGAAGAAACTCCATGGCTTGCTAATGGAAGGAAAATTTATGAGTTTGTGTCTAAGTGTGAAAGGAGGAAGTCTGATACTATTTTCTGATGATAACGTTACCAATACGAAGAAAGTGGATTTAGCATAGAAGAGCAAGGTATATTTTACATTGCATATGATACTAAAAGTTAGGTGTAACAAGATGTACATGTTTCTACTCGAGCAAAATACATGTCGGTGTTGGAAAATGACACTTCCACCACTTCGAATATCCACTGGTGAGGAGCTTTGAGGGAAAATGTGATATGTGGGTAGATTGTTTCAAAGGAAAAACTGAATCCCAGGCTGAAGGGATTCTATTTCAATGTAACAGTTTCCAGTTTGAGTTGAATAATTTCTTCTGTTTTTGAATTTAATCCAAATATATTCTTAATTTTTTCTGTATTATCATTCCATCGTAAATTATACATAGTTGAATTACCTTTATTAGATTAAAAAAAGTTGAAGGAATGTTTATTGTAGGGAAAAACCAATCCAATTTATTTAGTTGGGATCGAGTTAATTATAGATAGATTAACCCGTTATATATAAAAAATAAAATATGACTAGAAGAAATTAAATCCTTTATTGTTCATTAGTTATTTGAATATTTCAATATTATATAAGTAAAGTATTAATTTAAAATATTTTTTATTATTTGATTCATCTAATAATAAAATATTATTTAAAAAACCAATAACATGTTTAGATAAGACATTTTAATAAGAGGATAGTTATTTTTTAAAATAATTTGAAATGTAATATAACAAAATATGTTGTTTGACTAATAAAATTTAAAAAAAATGAAATTGTGAAATTTTATTAGAAGTAATTGAATAACGTTTAAGAATTTTAAATTTCACAAAGTATAAATTTAAAATTCTTCACATTTTCAATTTTATATATTAGTATGTGTAGTTTGAATTTATAGGTCGATTTAATCTAATTTAACCTTATGTGAGATAAATCTAACTTTATTTAATGTGATCCTAATTTAGTGTCTCTACTTAATGAGTCTAACTTTACTTAATCAAACATAACTTAATTTAACCTAAATTCTACCTAAGTTAAAATATTATTTTGAAACACTATTCTAACGGTAAAATATTAAGCGGACACTAAAAGTTAGTTCGTAGTTAGAAACTAAATCTTGAATTTGTTTGATAGAATACATTAAGAACAACAATGTTTCTTTCCTTGAGTTCTTCAATTTATCGTAATAATGGAAAACAGAAAATGTAATACTGTTATGAAATTTCTAGCGAGTTTTTCTTTGTCTAAAAGACAGATATTTTCTAATAACTAATTTTCTATTTTATAACTGTATATTTTATTTAGATAATAGAATGTAAAACTATTTTTACATTATCCATAGTTATTTTTTCTTAAAATTTGTGTTTGATAGTGTGCTTTTTTTCATAAGATGAAAAATGAAAAGAAAAATAAAATAGAAAGTGAGATAGTTAGAATTAAATGAAGATTATTACAAAAAAACAAAGAGCAGTATAATTTTTTTGTTAATAATTTTTTATTGTTACATATCTATTAACATTGTTGTTGTTTAACTATATTATTATTTATTACAATAAGATCACCTGTAATGGATTGTATATTTTGTTTTTCAAATAATTTTTTTAAATCTTGCAACACAAGTACATAGTTTTAACACTTTATTTTATTTTTTCTAAATTTTTGTATGAAAAAGTTGTGCTACCTTTCTTTTCCTTTTTTTTTCACGTTTTGTAAGTATTTCGAAACAAACCACTACTCAGTTTCACCATGCTGTTTCTTCCAATGAAAAGACAAATTTAACACACCCGCTAAAAGAAAATTCAAATATGATTTTTTTCCCAAAATTTTTTCTTAAGATTTTTTAATGACTAAAAATATTAGTTTCGTTTTCTTTCTTCGATCTCCTTTACAAAAATATTAACAACGATGACTTTATGATTCATCAAAGACTAAAATATAATATAAAATATTTATATGAACTAAAAACAAAATAAAAGTTATAAAAAACACAGATAAAAATAACATATTTGTAAGAATAGAAAATAAAACAATTATAATTCCTTTAAAAAATAACGATGATGATAAAATCTTTTACTTCATACTATATCATAAATACCTAATACATACAAAAATACTCGAGTTGAGTTAGACACATATTAATACTTATTATTATCGAATTAAACAAAAACTTTATTGTTACCTAATGTTTTCATTACATAGGATATCTATTTTAAAAATATTTATAGATTTTAAAATTTTAGAGATATCAATAGATATCTATAATATTAAAAAAATATGTTATAAATTTTTAAAATAAAATATAAATAAAATTATAAAAATATAAAGTATTATATAAATTAAATTAAATATTAATTTAATTTAATTTAATAAAATATATAAACTTTAATTTTAATTAAATTCAACTTAATAAAATATAAATTAAATTTTAACTTTAACTTTTTTACATATAACAAATATGAATGGATAGAATATATGATATTGTATGTTAAAATATTTATTATCTATAAATAATAAATATATTTTATTTTTATTTACGGATTTTATCCACAAATATTTTTGTCATAGTTGGAATCGATGATAATCCTTTATTCTTACTTTTTATTATTGTTTATCTTACATCATTAATATCATTAATATGGAAAGAAACAAAACTTATATAAATCAATATGGGTACTGAGTGGTACTCCGTGCTCTTTATGACAATTAACTTCATTAATATATCAATATATAATGTAGAGGTGAAATTATAATTTTGATTGAATCGCCATACAAACAATATTTATTTTATTTCATAGTTTACATGTTAAATAAATAAGATGGACTTCGATGTGTATATTATTATTCTTTATGAAATTTAAAATTGTAGTATATAGATATTTATGATTTGTTAGTACGAGAAAAAAAGAAGAAGAATACATAGGTACAGAGGTAATTACAAAAAGTATGTTAATATTTAAATAATTTTATTTTGCGTTTATGTAAATATGTTATCTTATTTGCTTGATTCCTGCAATTTTTTATATTTTAAATTCTTACAAATTATAATTTTTATTTTAATGCCTATAAATATGTCACCTTTTGTTTTAATCCTGGGTGAATATTTTTTTAAAGAAAAATAAAAATTGTAAAATGGTAGGGGACAAAATTTCATAAAATATAAAAGGTTAAAACAAAAAAAAAACGTTAATATTTCATAGATAAAAATATATTTATCAATAACTATATATAAATTTAATTATTTTTTAAAATTAAATAAATAAAAATAATTTATTAAATAAATAAAAATCATTAACGAAATAAATAAAAATTATTTATAATTAAAATATAAAAAATATTCATATTTATTTTTATGACTATACATATGTATCCATTAAGAAAAAAGAAAAGAAAAAGAAGCATAAGCGCGTTTGGTGGGACAAAATAAGTCGGGTCGAATCCGGGTCCTTGATCATTTATATCCCCCGTTGGCGTAAACCTTGGGTTCCTCCTTCTGTAACTTGAGAGAAAAATTAGATTCTTTAGGGTTTCATCCTTCCTGCGGTATCAGACATGGGGGGAGGCAATGGCCAGAAGTCGAAGATGGCTCGTGAAAAGAATCTCGAGAAGCAGAGGGCCGCCGGAAAGGGTAATTTTTCTTGCCCCTTTCTCCAACCTAATCATATTTTCTCATTCGTCCTCTCTTCAATCATCGATATTCCAATCAATACTTTGATTTGTAAAAATCCGTTTTTTGAGAGTGAATTATGAAAATCGAGACGATACGTGTTAGATCTGGCTTCGTTCTTGACTTTAGTAATTTCTTTTAATTGTGCAGGAAGCCAGCTGGATTCCAACAAGAAAGCAATGTCCATTCAGGTAATATCGTGTTTTTAATCTCCACAAACAATTGCTTTCGTTTTTTCTCTGCATAAGTTGGATTTCTCGCACGGTTGGTTGTATAGAATAATGAAATTCGATTTAATATTGTGAATATACCATCAATTTCTTCCTTGAAGTATTGCCCTCTTTCTCTTATTGATCTATGAAGTCAAATATATGTAAAGTAAAATACCAATTGTTAAAAATTGTGCCAAATAGTGAAATATATCAACTTAAATACTTAACCGATTTATATACAATGTTTGGAGAGTTACTTGTAGAAGTTTATTTCACTAGGGAATACGTAGGAGATAGAGTAATATTTTGGGGAGCAAAGTGATGGTTTATTCCATTATTTTGTATGGGGATTTCTGTATATATTTGTTAATAAGGGCAGCATTTCTGTTACGGCTGAAAGAGTTTTTTATTTGGTGTTTGCCATTCACCCTTTGTTCTGGGATATCTTCTGCATGCATTTACGTTCCCTGTTCTTGGAAAAGATGTGAAAATGGAATTCAGGTTCCATAGTAGGCCTAGTTCCCCAACAGTTCTTGAAGAATTACTTACAGTTTTATTAATATAGACGCTAAGGAGATAGAGTAATGTACGAGGGACTAAATTGATGGATTATTCAATTATTTCAGATGGAGATTGCAGTATAAATTTGTTTATATCGTCATATTTCTGTTATGGTTGAAAAAGTTCTCTACTTATTGTTTGCCGTTCATTCTTTGTTCATCGGTATCTTCTGAATTTATGTTCCCTGATCATGGAAAAGATATTATACTTGCATTACTACTTTTATCAGAGTATATTAGAAATAATTGGAACAAAACTGAAATTGCAACAAAGAAAAGACGATTATAGGAAACATTATATTGGAATTTTGTAAAGAGCCATATTTTATGTGTATGAAATGGGCTAGTTTGGGCAGGGGGGATGTCATCAGTATTACCTTGCACTACATCATCTAGTCAGTTGTGATGCTGACTTATTTTAAAAATTTGGTATGTCATGCACATTTATACATGCATGCGATGTGTTCTCTTATATTATCTAGTATACTATTGAAATATATTCATAATTTTAGTGATAGCTGCAGAAGCGGAACTCTTTACTGATCATCAATAATGTATATTGATTGAATAATGCAGTGCAAGGTGTGCATGCAAACATTTATGTGCACCACTTCGGAAGTGAAGTGTAGGGAGCATGCTGAAGCCAAACATCCTAAATCTGATGTTTATGCCTGTTTTCCTCATTTGAAAAAGTGAACTTATTGGAGACTGGAATTGGAGAAAACTTATATCATCATGGCCTCTTCCTTAAACCTATTCACCGAGATCTTCCTCCATTTTCTCTTTATATTAAATGTTTTTTTCTGTGTTTGTGCCTGGAGAATTATGTAGGGAGAGCAGGGTGTTTTTATTGTAATTTCTCTTCATGACAGGGCAACAAACTGTGATGCTTTCACTTTCTGTCTAGCTGTAACTGCTTAATGTTCGTTCGTGTTAATATTAAAGTGTTACATAAACTTATTTTCTAATCTTATCATAGAATTACCTGACTATCAGTCATTTTGGCATGCGGAGTCTGGAACAACAAAATGGAATCTCTTGGCGAAATAGATCCTCACTATTTTTGGCAACTGGATGGAATCTTATCCCATCCTTTGTTTTAATATATAATAATTTTAATATATGGACTCCAGTTTTTATAATTCTAGAGGATCGTTGTCTGTCCTGAGCTCAATAGTATTTTGGTCTTTACTGCTTGTGTTATCTTAGTCATTCCAACCACGTTCACCTGAAACAACATATTGCTGCTTGTGTTATCTTTACTAGAAGACCTGTAAAAGTGTACTCGAAAAAAAAATCGTGGATCTGAATTCAATATAACGGTTTTCATTGGTCACTTAAAAACAGAAGCTACCGATCAATTTTATAGCAACCATTTTCTTAAAGGGAATTTAACGGCTATTATATGCGTAATGTTTTATGCAAAATATTAAAAACCACTATAATTGCCAAAATAATTATGTATAGATTTATATATATGGTAGTTTCGACTAATTAACAGTATATATATTTTGCATAATTGCGTGACTTATTTTCCATTTCAAATAAAGCAATCGTATACTAAACTTTATGATTAAGTGATGATATAAATTAGTTTGCTGTAATGACATTTCAAATAAAGCAATCGTATACTAAACTTTATGCATAACTTGTCATGTCTAATGAATTAAAAACTCGCATCGAACTCTTAACCAGAGGTTCTACAAAATTTACTTGAGCTGTATTGGATCATAAAAGTTAGAAGTTGGCATAAAGGAGACTTATTCAATGTCAACCTACATTACGAGAAAAATAGATTTGGAAAGGCATTCGCTGCCTTATATTATCATAGTCTAACCATCTTACTAGAATAAAGTGACTTGAGAAATATTTTTATTATTTATTTCACCATTATATAAAAAAATTAAATAAAGAATAAAGTAAAATTAATGACATAACTTAGATAATTAAAATAAAAGAAGACGTTTTTTTCAAGTCTAACAACCCAGATTATTTAAGATTGTATAACTTTCAAGATCCTTTCAACAACTGTCAATAACATTATTCCTCATGTGAACATATATTATGGATACACTCCACGGGAAAACTACTGTGATAAACAGAAGGTAACGAAGATGCGCGTTCGGATATCATAAAACAATCCCAAATATATTAACTCAAGTTTATGGATCCATAAGTGATCTATAGTTACTATGTCCTCATTCTGCTACTTTCTGCTGCCCTTACCTGAGAGAAATATGGATGTGCCTGCAGGGACAAACACCAAAATGACAGAAAAAAGTTAGTGCAAGCAGCTTGAAAATAAATAAACTAATTAATAAGGAAAAATGATAGATTGACATTCAAAATAATAACACTCAAATGACACATGGAGAAAGAGTGAGAAAAGAACTTTTGTACAAGGTTTATGATGTGTGATTTGACATGATTTTTATAATGAAAAAATGAGAAATAATGTGTGAAATGAGTGTAAAAGTGTCAATATATTTTCTCATTAGAAATATGCCAAAAACAATGGAATCATAATTTTTGTCCTCTTAATTTAATGTGGGTTTTTCAATTTGATCTAAATCTTTTAATCAATTCAGTATTGAGTTATTTTTGGTCACTACTTGTTTTCGTGACAACGTTTTGCTTGAATCTCACTTTGTCTTCCAACTTTTCAGAGGATGTTTTGGTGCTTGGATATGATTCATGATAGTGGTGAATGCGATAGAGAGAGATACAGGTAAAATATCTGGTCAATTATGATTAACTCCACAGTAGTGGTTGGATGTCTAAATGGTGAACAAAGATGCGACAGGGACATTTTAAAGGTTTCTGGTGGTTATTTGACAGCTTTGGATGTCGATTTGACATTCAAGTACAAATGATGAAACCTTTCTCCAGAATGTTGACAGTGAAAAATAACTTGCAAGGCCCCATCATATCGTAAACTTGGAGAAAAACTTTGGCAAGGAAAAAAAACAGAGGATGAAATTGAATAAAACATAAGACTAACAAAAACGTAGATTGAACTTAAATGACGAAACTTGTAAGTTTCTAAAAAATATAAATATTTGTTAAAGCAAATGATTTTAAAGTTAATGCAACGACATCAAGAAAATTACAAACTAAGGAGCTGTTTATCGTTACCATCGCTTCCTTAGCTGTTAGCCTGTCCTGGTGATCATATCGAAGAAGCTTATCAAGAAAATCAATTGCCTACATGCCATACAAGAATTTATTAAAATGCAGTCCACACTAAATCAGAAGGTTAACAATGTCAAATAGGAATATTGAAGACCCACCTCAGGAGACACAAGATGCTGATTATCTGCATTGATAAATTTAGACCACGGCTTTCGACTGTGTCTGCAATACAAAATTGCATTACATAATAAAATGTGTTCATTTATCTACCAAGAGAAAATAAAGTTAAAATAAAATCAGCACGCTTCCAAGGAGAGCTTGAAGAGGAAAATGATAAAATGATAAAGTCCCGTGGAAATCATTTATGATAAACAGTTAATGATAAATGTAGTTGGGGATACCTTCCAACAAGCGCATCAAGTTGAGGATCAAGTTCCAGATGATATTTATTAAGATACGCATTCAGTTCATCAGTCCCAAGCACCTACATATCACTAATAATTAAAAACAGTAACAATAAATATACCGATAACTTGAATACAGAAAGAAAAGTATATCTACAATGGCTTGTTAGGATCGGGAAACTTGGTTAAAAATTAATAATGCTAAACAATGGTCAATTATTTTATACTTTGTGAACCACATTTAATGGAGGACAAGATATCATAGCTTGGAACTAAAAATGATATTGCTGGGTACAACAACGACATCAAGGTAACCAAAAATTTACAAATAATTGTAAAGCACGACAAATGTAACCTTAGCTATTTTTACAAGCTGATCCTGGTTGTCATGGCCATAAAAGAAAGGTTCTTTGCGAAATATCTGCACAAAGTACAAGAAAAGAAATCATAACCAGAATTACAAAATTTTAATCATGTATGTTCAAATTTAGACCATCTGCATAAATGATGTCAAGAGTATCCCATATATGACAAGTTATTTGTAGTTATAATACTTACCATTCCAGCAAACATGCAGCCAAGGCTCCACATGTCTAATGAGTAGTCATATTCTTGCAGATCAACTAGAAGTTCAGGACCCTTGAAGTATCTGAGAAACAAAAACATAACACATGACAATTTTGGTCAATGACACTTAAAAAGAAATCACATGTTATACTTGCACTACACTCATAAAATATAAGCCTAGGAAAATTTAGATAATCATTTTTCTTGTCAAGTTTTAATGATAACAATGATTGATTATACAAAAATAAATTATAAGTGAAAAGAAAATCAAATAAGGGAGCCGTGATGTGTTTATATGAAGATCATTCGAAATGTACTTAAAGGAGTAAACTAGAATACCAGTAGACTGACATTAAACCCTCGGCAGATTTAACTTAGAAAACATGGTAGAATATGTACACCCGAAAACTTCAGAATTAAAGCCTGGGAAAAAAAGACCATAAAGCAATAAATTTGTCCATTCTGAAAAGGAAATGTTGTCTCAGGCCATATTGGTTTCAATTTTTGTCAAATACCAATACACCCCATTTTATTCATTCCTATGTCGCATCTGTTCTTTGAAACTCTGGTTTATTGCTCAGAGGATAGTACCTTGAAGCTACACGAACGTTATAGTCCTTTCCAGGATGATAAAATTCAGCAAGACCCCAATCAATCAAACGAAGTTTTCGTAACTCATGATCAATCATAACATTATGAGGCTTGACATCCCTGTGCATAACGCCTTGAGAGTGGCAGTAATCCAGGGCCTGCAATTCAACACTAAAGCATTCAGAAAACAAGAAAAGGTTCTCAATACACATTTGCTCAATTATTTAAAAATAATAAATTGGGTACATAAAAAATGATTATAGGGCTTATACACATCAACATATTGTATTCATGCACGGAGCCTTCTTTAAGATATGATACTCAAACACGGTTTAAGGAAAAACAATATGATGTTTATGGAGAGGACATAAAAAATGGCAGTATCAACTACCAATGATAATACAGGAGATTGAAGGAACATATCTCACCTTAAGGAGCTCATATATGTAATAGCGTATGTCATAATCAGTCAAGGTTGGGTACAGAACTTTAAAATCCGTGCTGTTGACATACTCAAATATCAAACTAGGAGTTTTGGAATGCTGATCTCTGACAATATCAAGAAGCTTGACAATATTTGGTCCTCCACAAATATTCTGAAGTATTTTTATCTCTCTTTTAATCTGGAAAAGGGTGTTGAAATACTCACAAAGTAAGAAAAAAAATCAAAAGAATTTGAAATGGCATATTATCAAACAAAATAAAGTTAAGAAAATATGAATTACTATTATATTAACAAAATTTAAAAATATTAACAACTCATTTGTCAATCCAAAGGAAAAGAGCTTACAAGTATACTATTAATTCCAACGCATCATAAGAAGGACTACTGATTTGGACAACGTAATCCTACTGATTCACAAAAATGGAATTTGCAAAACCGCATTGCAGGTGCAGCAGACCCACGTCATTCATATATATAGGATGAATCAATTGACGGGTGTGTGACCGTGTAAAGAATAAGTTGAGTCTGCCTTAATCCCTCCTCTGGATATTTTACAATGGCACTAGCCGTTTTGAACAAAATTCATCAAGCTTAGCTCAAATATTCACCTATAACCCTATACGGAGGGTCCACTGACTTGCAATATAACTAACCATTATCATATCAATGTTGCACATAATGTCATTATGCCTTCTATTTATTTGTTGATAGCGCATAGAAGTGTTTCTACATTTATAGTCTCTGTTAAAAACTAATTATATTATGTCGTGTTTAACATCTCATAATGAATTTTAAGGTTATAATACAACACTGACCTCATAAAAATGCTTGAGTGTGCGTGAATTTTTTTAGAGTAAAAACAGGTGCACTATGCAGCAGATTAGGAGAATAGTTCACATAAAGCAGCACTGGCTGGCTTAATTCATAGTGTGCAGGTACCCAAGTAAGGAGAAAAGCATGACAAACTAATAAAGGAGTACCTTTTTTTTCTTGACAGGTTTCAGAATCTTGATTATACAGCGCTCATTGCTATTAACATTAATGCCTTCAAAAACCTCACTATATTTCCCTCTGCCCACTTTTCGCACAACTTCATAATCATCTTGATCACTGAAATAAAAAATATGGCACATAAATAGAAATATTTTTTAAACTAAAAATTAAAGAAATTGGTCCAGGATGGGCAAGAAATCATCAAAGGGTTCCAATATCACCGATTCCATTTAAATGGAAAATAAACTAAAAAGGAAGCAATTAATACTCGCTCGGTAAAATTAAAAAAAGAAAAAAAATGTACGATATATTAAGGATACAGAGAACAAACTTGATCAATCAACTCTTCAGTACAAGGTGATTCTGGACCAGCTCAAGTGTCTGGTCCTACCACACAAAACCTAAGCAAGAGCATCAGATCCAATCAAAATCATATCAGTGCAACACAAACGGCTCAATTCCGCATCCATCAGTCGGTTAATACAAAATACTAGACACGATTGCCGAAGCCATTGGTACGAGGAACAATGAAACAAAAAAAAAAAGCAGCTGAGAAACCATCTACACAGTCTACAATCATACAATAAAATTCCCTTGATAGTGGAATGTTCCCTCTGAGATCAGAAACATTAACATAAAAATTAGGGTTCGGAACATTACCCCCACTGAAGGGTGAGGGACTCGTAGTCCCAATACTCTTTGGGACGAAGAGCATTGACATCGGCGTAGACGCGCGCCTTGGACATGGTTTGGCGCGTGGAATCTGAGATCCCGAGTTTTTGGCGAAAGGTTTTGGTGCGAGAGTGACGATGGTGTTAGTTTTAAAGGATTGGAAGATGCGCAGGGTAAGAGATTGAAGACAGGGGTGCGCAGTAGCGTAGCCTAGGCAGCAAGTAGCAGAGCAGTAGTTTTAATAGCGTGATTGATTATTCGTGCGCATATCTCTCATCTCATGGGCCCATCTCATCCTCTGTCTGTCTATCAACGCTTAGCAGCGAAGGTAATAAAGCTGCGTTTGGTCCTATGCTCTTTTTAAAATATATCCCCAACCAAGGATTCTTGCTTTGTGGG
The DNA here is from genome assembly GCF_029865625.1 of Vigna umbellata. Classification (NCBI taxonomy): domain Eukaryota; kingdom Viridiplantae; phylum Streptophyta; class Magnoliopsida; order Fabales; family Fabaceae; genus Vigna; species Vigna umbellata. The sequence continues at coordinate 13,838,334 of NC_142174.1, read as the reverse complement.
TCTACCTAAGAATCTATCCACGTGGCAATTACTGACTTGTCCCAAAAAATATCTGTTAGCAACCCAATTAGAATCACTCTCAAAGATTCTTTACTCTTTTCAGGATGATTTTTTTTCAAAATCCTTCAACGTGCCTATGCTTGCGATTTTTTGTCAACTGGCCCTCTAACTACACCCATGTTAAACTTCCATGACAGAATGGAATTTATTTAATATTAAGAGTGACAAAATATTGTCTGTGATAGCATCTCGGTTAATTTGCAGATATTTTTAGAATCACATTATTGACTGAAATAAAAATAATTAAGATTAGTTTATATTTATTTTCACTATATATATATATATATATATATATATATATATATATATATATATATATATATATATATATATATATATATATTCATAACTTTAATACAAGAGAAGTTTTAAATTTTAAGGTAATCTGAAGTTTAGAATATTTCTTTTACTATTTTTTTAAATACATTTTGTGAAAAATATGTTTTTTTTAGAGCTGTCAAAACAGGCTATCCAGCTCAGTCCGACCCGACATGACCCACCACGGGTTGGTTACTAGTGAGTCAATTCAACCCGATTCATTTATTATTGAGTCAAAAAAATTCAAATCCATCCCGACTCACCACGAATTAGTGGATAAACGGGTTAGCTCACTAGTTCACTTAATTATAATTCTTTTTAAATAAAACAAATTACAAACTTTCTATAATTCAAATTTAAACAAATTTCATTCCCAAATTTCACTATGAATATGGGTGTTTAATTAATTTTGAAAATAAAAAACTTAAATAATTTTTTCAAACAAAAAAAAATTAATATTTTTTATAAAATTAAAATTAAATTTTAATAAAATAAAATTAGATAGGTGGACTGGTGGGCCAATCCGACCCACCACGGATTTAATCCGCATGAACCGGATTTAAATAAATCAGGTTTTAACATAAAAAATACAATTTTTTCAAACTCAATCCAGCCTGAATCTTTTGTGAGTCGGATTGACCCGTACGTTGTAACCCATTTTCTGACTTCTTTTTTTCTTCATAAAGACCTTTTACTACAATAAATTGTTACTTTTATTAAGTTATTTGATATAATAAGTAATAAAAATCTGTGGTGAAAATCTCGTGTTATTTTTTTTCATTTCTAATAAACCTATATAGATATTTAGTAAACTAAACATATTTTCATTATGTAACCAAAGACTCTGCTTACCAATATCAAATTATCACAAATTATACATAAACATTCATACTTTTGAACTCTTTCTTACTGCTGCCCCCTTTAATTAGCCTCATTCAAATAGCCCCACTTTTAAACAATTCTTACTTTAAGTTGCTTAGTTTGCAAATTCCGATTATGAATGGGCTCTATCCAGAGAATAGGTGTATGCCCCTCTAGAGTAAGTGCTACCCTATCAAGGTGTAATAATCATATCATGTTCTTTTCAATATCTACAAACATCTGGGACTGATGATAAACAGCTTACACTTATAATTCCAAAAAACATGAAGAATATATCACAATTTTAATGAAAGAGGTATAGACATTCTTGGGTGTAACATTCCCTATTTATTTGAAGATAAGATTTTTCAAATTTAAATGGAAGACATGCAGTTCTCCCCGTTATAACACTTTTTAGTTAGTATGCATATTTCCAAGTTTCATCATTTAAAACTAAACTAGAACAACTTTTTTCCTTAGATATTTATAAAGTATTGGAACATCTTGCATTTATCCTCATTTGTCAAGAATGTGCAGGATCCCAAAAACTAAATACAGCGATTATATATACAAGCTCATCTTCCCCAAAAAGAATCTCCATCTGCTATTGACTAACAACTTGGTGGATCAAATCATAAAATGAAAAAAAAAAAAAACCATAGAAGGACGGGGATAGAAAAGAAAAAGGTAAGAGTTTTTTAATCGTTGTCAACATTGTCTCCATATTTAGGCTACTTCTTTAGGCTGAATCTGCTCAAAGTCAAAAAACTCAAACATGAGACGTCTCACGTCACGTTTTCCATAAACAAGATATGAAAGCCCATGAAGAGCTTGTTGAACAGCAGTTGTGGCTGGGTTTCTTTTTCTCCGGTTATTCTCATAAGTGTCTTGAATCTTTTCATCATATATAATATACCGGTGGAGAAGTTTGTTTCTCAAATATCTTCCACAATACTTATTCATAAGAAGGCCACGGTGCCTCTGTTGCAGCCACAACCCCGGAGCATCTAAATGCTTCGTCAATAATCTTTCAGCCATCACCAAATCCTTAAGAAAACCAGAAATAATAATTTCAAAATTATACATTATCCAATCAATGATCAGTAATTGTTAGATTGTAAATAGAAATTGTGATAAAATATGGTATATCCCGTTAATGAAATTAAACTAGTCTTTCCACAACTTCAGTCAAATCATCATCTGGATAGCAGACAGAATAGTAGTAGTACCTGTATCTTTTGGCCAATGTATTCTAATCTCTCGTAGCAAAATCGAGGATGCTCAAACTTGTACTTCGATGGATGCATGTAGCATAGCTGCAATTAGATAAGACAATCATCATCAGAACTTATAACAAAAGCCAGGGAACTTTCAAACTTCTGACCACCAACTTTGCATTTTGCACACCAGAGTCTAAGAACCAAATTGACTGAATAACTAAATACATCGACAATTTCCTATCTCCACTATTAATGTGCGTAGTGTTAGGGGGGTCCTAAGGAAACACATTGTTGCTATGAAGTGAGCAATGCAGTGATGAGAATACGGTAAAGTAAAGCAATACATAAAGCAGGTAAAAAAATGGTCTAGAGCAAGAATAATTAACTATCAGGAGTGTAGCCAGTCAAAATATTTCAGCTTCTTCTAACTTTACCTTCCTAATTTCCACATAAAAAACTAGAAACTATCAATAAATATTCAAGGTAAGACTTGTGCACAGACACATGCAAGCCCTAAAGCCCTACCCTTGAAAGTCAAGCCAGATATGTGCTTTTATATGTTGATACAACAAAAAGAAAAAAGGAATGAGAAAACAGAAGACCTACCTGCAAGCCAAGTCCAAGCTCTATGTTCCTGGCTTCAGTAATTTCTGGGATTCTGTCTGTTACTTCTAATGGATATCCAAGTACTTTCATAACATGGGGTCTGGTATCATAATCCCATATATTGCCCCTAAAACGATGCATCCCAGGGGGAACACAAGCTCTAAATAGCCTTGGATGTTCAAACAGAGCATCTGCAGGAGGCTGAATGAAGAACAGTCAACATCATTTCATCATTTAAAAATAAAGTATTCTATTGTAGATGAATTTCTAATGGAAATAGATGAATTAGGTTTTTGAGCATGACATATAGATCAGTGTGCACTAACTTTTCTAAGAAAAATAAATAAATACTTAGCAGAAGATATGAGCTGCTTGCCTTATATGCAACGATGTCTTGCCAGCTTAGCTTGCCTTCAAACTCAGCAGATACATAATCCACATCTGCAAGTTGTCTCCGCAATTTGGGCTGGCAGTCCTCAGCATCTGGATCCATTCCAAAGACTTCAAAAAGAACACGATACACTTCTGGCATACCAAAACAAAGATAGATAGCCCCAAACAAAGCCCAAAATACTGACCTGCCATAGAATAACAAATGTTAAAATGCAATGAACAATCCACTCCAGAAATAGGACAGATACCAACTTCATTGATTAAAATGGTTCTGTCATACATGAAAAACCGTAAAAATTAAATCATCCAGAAAGGTAAGGATCTATTTGATTCCTTTCCAACTTTTATTGTTTTAAAAATTGTTTTTTAAATTCCAGATGGCACCTAAGTGTACCAGGATTTACATCACTCCAGATTTGAGTCAGTCATTCTATTTGAAGCCAATACAACATCAATTTTTCACATTCAAATTCTCCATTCTTCAGCATCCCAAGTACATATACGATAGCACACATTGGATTTTTAAACATCACTCAAGAATATCATGAGAAGAAAACAGAGAGCTGTATTAACCAAGTAAAAGCAGATAACATTATAACCATAAAATCTGAGAAGAAACACGCATCTCAAACGTTAGCATAATAAAGCAATTCAGTTTGACCAGCCACATGAAAATGCTCATAGACCAACCATTCGGTCATTTTCAATTTTTATCTCATTGCCAAATTTGGACATATAGTAAGTAAACATAATTCTACATGCGGGATGGAACTTAGATGAAATATCAAAATTCCAGATTGGGAGTGACTGTTTAGCATTGAGAAAATATATATGTAGTGACAGCTTAAATAGTTTTTACATTAAGATCCAACCGCAAATCATGTTATACTAAGTTCGTTGACTTAATAACTATCTTAACAGATCATACAAGCCACAGTGTCTAATACCTATCTTAACAGATTAAAATTGGAGGTGCATACAGATTTAAACTCTTCAGTATTTACTATTACTAGCACCATTGCACTACCATAATTTGAAAGAAAACCCGAACTTAATGAGAACCAGGTTATCCAGTGAGTCAAAACCATATCACAAGAGACTAACAGTTATGACTTACTTCACAGGACCGTCCCTTTCCCTCTTCCTTATCTTATCCATGTCATCATACGTAAATATCAAATTCTGCAAGCTAGCGGCTTTAATCCACTGATCCAAGTTTCTCTTCCCTATCAACCCAAACACTCTCTCCCTCATTGGACCCGGCGACTCCCTCGGATACCTCTGCAAGAAAAACTCAGCCAGCGCCAACTCAAGCACGTACTGTCCCAGAAAAGACAACCTCGAATGCCCCGACCGCACGTGCCGCGCCTTCGTTCTCTCACATGAAGGGTGCTGAAACGCCAAGTACAGCAACGTGTCGAACTGTTTCGCGGGGTTATCGTCCCCGAGCGTTTCCGAGGGCTCGAGAGTGTACCCCAGAGCCTGCTTCGCTTCGAGCAAGTACTCGTCAATCCACAACCTATCCGCATTGTTGAGCCGCGACGAGGGCAAGCACGAACTCAACAAAGGGAACGACTTGAGAGAGAGTTGCGGGCTGTTGAGAAACCTTTCAGCTAATTTGTTATCGTCTATTGGAGGCCTTAGAATGAACCTTCTTGGGGGTCCCTTCTTTGTGGAAGTTGCTTTCTTTCGTGCCGCGAGCTCCTTGAGAAGTCGCTGGGGACTGCTCTCGGGGGAGCCCTGTTGTGGCTCTACGGCCACCGCCAGAATTCGGAAAGGGGAGGTTCGGGATTTGGAGTTTCTGATGAAAAGGTGAATCGGGAACGGAGAGAGGGAGGAGGAGAAAGAGTAATTGCATGGTTTTGGGGAGAGTAAAAAAGAAGAAGAAAGTTCCATTATCGGAGAGTGACTGTGGTGGGAAATGTTGTTTGGAAAAGGTGGGTTGCGAACATTAAGGTGGTTAATTTCTGGGTTTGTGTACAACCTTTGACACCATAGATGAGAGGGTTTAGGGGTTGGGATGGAGTCTTACAGTGTTGGATAAGGTGAAGCAGCAGCGTCGCGTCCCACACCCTTCGTTTAGCCGGATGCTTTCTTGGATATCTCAGATTTCAATTTTGTTTACATAGCCAAACGCTGCCGTATAGTATAGGGGCATGGATGGGCTTTTAATTTCTAAACGACACGTCGTTTATTATCAGAGTTGTGCATCAATGAAATTTTGATAAGGTGATTTTGTAAATTTAAGACAGACCTACAAAAGATAGATAATCACATTAGTTTTATCTGTTTACATACTATGTAACTAAATAATACAATTAAAAAACGTGCTGTAAGATTAAAAACTATTTTATATATAATAAATGATCTCAATATAAATATAATACTATGACATATTTTTGCTAACTTATTTTTGTTATTAATATATAACGATATAAAGCTATACTTTAGAATAATTGGTAGGATATTTTTTTTTTCTGAGATTACACTACAATTAAAATAAATTTAAACCTAATTTTAACTCATATTTATTATACGTTGAGTCCAATTTCTTAAACTTTAAACTCCGCAAAAATATCCACACAAACTAAACTTTTATCTGTTTCTAATATTTTGTATTTTGAATTCCAAAGGATTATTTGGTGCAAGAACGAATTACATTATTAATTTTCCATTGCCAGTGGGCGAATAAATCACTTAGTACAAAAGTGAGTTTTAATATTTTTTTCATTTGATGTAAATAATGTTAGATGGTCACTTATAAAAACTTAAAATCTCTATAGTGTAAAAAATTATTTGCTGGCAGTAAAAAATTGTTAAAGGATTTTTATTTGGTTTTCAAAAAATCGAAGTCTTTGGATTTTTTTCTATTACTTGATTATAAAGCATAGTATTGGGGATATATAAATCAAAACTAATTTAGGTTATACTAAACCAGCAATATTTAGTTTATAGTTTAACGAGATTTGTGAGTAAACAATTTCAATTCTATATCTGTACTGAGAAATTTATTTGCAAGATGATAATAGATTATCATTATTTTGAATTTAGGTGAAATTTTTAAAATACAGTGATTAGCATAAATATTAAATAATTTAGACGAAAAACAAAATGGAAATGTAAAGGGAAAAATCATCTATCTAAACTGAATTCAAGGATTTTCGTCGGTAAAAATGGGAAAATATGTTACAGAGACAAGTGAAACAAAAATCCTTAGACTTTAACATCTATCTAAATTTGTGTGACGATTGTAACAATAAATAACTTACTTTTTCTCTCAAACTAGAATGAGACTAGTGCGTACCCATGAGTTATTTTTTATTTTTTTAATTTGTATTTAAAAAATCAATATAATTATTATTATATTACATAAATAATTTATTTATGAAATTATATTTAGGTATTATAATTATATATTGTCATAAATATAATCTATAATTATATATTGTCATAAATATAATCTATAATTATATATTGTCATAAATATTTAGGTATGAACGTTGCAAAAGTTTATGGACTTTGCACAACTTTCTATTGCAATAAAATAATAATATTTTACAACACTGCAAAGGCATTACAACATTAATCGGACCCTTCTTGAGCATCATTCACAAAGAAGACAACTACGATTTCTGGTTCAAGAAACGATAATCCCTACATATCGATCTCATACATACCTTCAATGTTTCTATTGACTATAATGGTTTTACTATTCATAATTGCAGTTGCATCAGTCCTGTTTTCCTCGTGTCAAAGATCACAACGAAACCCTACCCCATTTTAGAACCATGTTTGGCTATATATATATATATATATATATATATATATATATAGATGATGAATGAAAAAAATGCAAAACATTGATGCCTCCCAAGGGACCACAGTGCCTTTAGATGTTGCTCTTATATGTATAAGACGATTAACAGAAATCACCATCTGAGCAGCACCTAAATAATTCAAAGAGAATTATATTATATGATTACAAACAAGCCCAAATCTATCAAAGCAAATGACATAAGATTTAGTATCTATACCTGATAGACAGACCCAAATCCACTACTTCGAAGCAAATTTCGAGGGTGGAAATTCTTGGTGGCTCTCCTCAATGTCTAGAAATCAAAGTAGCTAATTGTCCGAAGGTTCTCACTAATGCTTCGTCTGTCCTGTATACAAAAAGGAACTTCAATAGAAGCGTTACAGTGCTACGCTCTACATAAATATATTTCACATATGTTGTTATTAAAGTATTATTGTCCTTTCTTTTATATACCTGCTTGAATATTTGGGATTATCATCTTCATTACCTCAGAAGGTTCAATGTATTTCCCTTTGGAAAGTGCCAAGCACAAATAACAGAAGTATCATCATTATAAGTCAAGTATGTCGTAGGTATTTAGGTAACTCAAGTAGTAAATATTCTGCTTTGTATGTTATGGTTCCTTCAACTTACCATGTTGCTGACATGTTAGAGTTGTGTTCTCAATCACCTTTGCTGGCCCTTTAGTACGCCTCCAAAATATATTGAAATTCACAATATAACGTATCATCACCCGTTTTCTATTTTGCATAACAATGACTTGTAGGAATTTGAAAACATAAATACATAGCAGTCCTTACAACAGACAATTCAAGAAATACCTACAAAAACATTTCTCATTTCTAAATTACAGCAGACATATATGACATCAAAATTATTAAAATATATTCATTTAACACTAAAATAGGACTCCGTAGGTTAAATCATAATGTAGATATCAACTTATAAACATACGTATGAAATAAGTATCTTACCACAATTAATAGTGCACTTAACCTGTTCAAACAAAAGAAAGACAACATTAATTCAAAAATGCAGAAACAGAACAACAGAAACCAAAATATACAAAACACCAATACCAATTTCACAACCACGACGAAAAAATAAAACTTGATCAGCGACTCAACCAAAACCACAAACAATAGAAAAGGAATGAAAAAATAACACCATAGGAGGATAATGAAAAAGAAAAAAATACCTGAAAATGAAATATGACAAAGAAAAGTAAGGAATGGGAGTTGAAAGATCCATCTTTAGAGTTATTGATTTTTGTGTGCTTTGGCCCATTGACTGAAAGAATGCTATAATAAAAACATCAAGAAATGAAGCACATAAAACATATCAGCAAATCATATTTGAAAAAGAAAAACTTCTACTGTTCAGCATTGTACTGGCCCAGATTATAGATTCCATGCCAACTGCAAAAATGAAAAACTTAAATAATCCAAATATAGGGAAACCCAAACCTACCTTTTAACGGGAAACAGAAATATAGGTAAAAAAACTCTAACTGGACTTTCGGGAGAAGAAGAAGAAAGATTTAAAAGCAATTAACATTGAAAAGAAGAAACTTGTTCAAAAAGAATAGAAAAGAAAGGAAGAGTGACTGGTTTGAGAAAACGAATCAGGGCAGAGGCGGGATATTCAAACCAAACCAAACGTATGGGTATAATGGTAATTAACTAAACAAAAGTGAAATGACAAAAATGCCTAAAGGATGGACAACTGGCACATTTCAGATAGGGATAATTGGGTCTATTCCCTACCAATTTGTTATTTTAGTTTTTATATTAGATATTAGATTAGATTAGATATCAAAGTCTTCTTTTCGAAAACTTAACTATTTTTAGATTTGTATAATGAGAATGTTCACCTTGACCTTGACAATCTCAATTCTTTTAACCATTTTATAATGTTTCTTGAATTAATATATGTAGTAACTAAACTTTGTAAATTAAAAAAAAATTATGATCAGAAATTTGATATATTTTAATTTTTAAACTTTAAAATTAAATATATAGTCAATTCAATAATATTATTTTTTATATATAAAAAAATTAATATTGTTAAATTAAAATAACTGTATTTATTTATTTTTAAAATTTAAAAATTAAATGTATCAAGAATTATAAAAAAATATATAATTATAATTATATTTAACCAAGAATTAACCTGATTAAAATGAATGGTACAAAACTTAATCTTTCTCCTTAGATGACAGTAACAAGAACATTAGAATTCATTTTTCGTGTTGTGTGAATTTTCACCAACCCGAATTAACTGATTTGAATTGCGAAGAAAAAAAAATGGAAGAAACCTACTTGAATCCATCAATCAAAGTATAAAACAATCTCTCCTTCTATTTGTCTTTTCAATTTTGTGGTTAAAATTAAAAAAATTCTCCCATCCCACGTGCTAAGGGGACAGTTTTCTCGTGTCTCCCATGATCATTACGATTACGATATAGTTTATTTTCTAGTGTATTGACAGCTAGTTCGAGCAAAGATTCATTTTGGATAAAACGTTTAATAAACTTACAAAAAATGTTAAAAACCTATAAGTTGAAAATTGATCTCTGACTCAGGGATAATTACGTTTTAATTTACAAAAAAAAACTTAATTTTTTTTGCTTTCCTGTTTTTATTATTAGGATACTTATTTGAAAAGATGACTCAAAGATACAGTAAGCGAATGAAAAACAACACGATATGGAAATAATTCACCTAAATTTGAGACTAAAGTATACACCCGAATGACCTGACATGCATATGTCACATCTACGGTGCTAGCTGTTTGGCAAACATGATTACCCGCAGGGGTTATTGTGCCTTCATTTTCCAATTTCACTTCATATAAATTCAAGTTTCAAATTTAAGTTTGGATTAGAATGAACGATATGCCAAACACCAAATTGGTCATAAATGTTTTGATTTTAATTTGTTGGAGAGTGGTTATTGCAATGGGGTAGCCCATATAGATGGGTGGCCATGATATGTATTTGGAGTTTGAATCCGAAGCAAATAACGTAAGGGTCAGATAGAGAAATCACTCTAATTTGATTGAACATAATCAAGATTCTGATGATTAGTCTGCGTTCAAAAAGGGACCCTTTTCATGGATGATGTGAAAACACAAACCTAAATTATGACTTTGATCTGTACGAAAGCAATACATATTATCACCAAGAGCACCAATTATTGTATGAAACTTAACACGTTTGCATAAAGCATTGCAAACAAAAAGTAACAGCAGTTTCTTCAGGAAAGGAAGTCATTATGGGAATGGATGGGGACTGAACAATTTTTCCAAGTTCATTGCTATGTGGTTAGGTTACTTTATGCGATATCAAATTTTCTGGATCATGTATCATACGTACCCTACACCATGCATGTGTTGCTTCTTTTTTACATCTATATCCACACCCCGAATAGATAATAAATCTATGTGACAATTTTCTCATTGATAAAATAATATCATAAATTTATGTAAAGTAATAAGTAATTTTGAATTTTATTATTTCAATATTTATTTATTTTAACATACAGATACATTAAGTATGATGATGAGATAAAAAAATATCATATTTACGTCACTCGATTAATGAAAAAAAAAGTATAATACTGACTTAATTGAAAAATATAAGTCTAATTAATAAACACTTTATAATGCAATACGAACATTTACTCTTAGGAATTAAAGTGGAATATTTATATTCTAGACTTGAATATATGAAAATTATATAATACCTTAAATTTTTGTTAATTAAGGAATCCTTGACAATATAATCCACGATGTCTTATAATGCTACACTTTTGTTTGGAAGTAAAAAAAATGTGTTGGAATTTTAAAATCTTATCATTTATTTTCTCGTGTCAAACACTATTTAGGGTGCATTTGGTTGTGTTATCATATGGATTGACATCATGTAATTATTGATATTACTGTGAGGAGATAATATTAATTGATATAAGTGGATAATTATTTGTTCTTTTGATTTTAAAAACTATTTGATATAATATTACCGAATAAACAGGAGAAAATAAGTGATCATGATGAAAAAAAAAAGTGTGCGTCCTGTAAGTTTTTGGTCAAGTTTAGAAAACATCAAACTTAATTTTCTAACTCCAGTTTTTAAGAGATAGATTGCAACAAAGATTTGGCATGCGCGACCATACGATTGAGGGGTTTGAAAGATATCTCACTCAATTTTATTATGACGTCATAACTTAACATCTTTGATATAAATTATAGAGCCACGTTAAAAGCTAGATATAACACAATTTTAACTTTAGGAGTGTCGAATAACTCTTCCTTGAACACAACATTTATATGTGGTTCAATGTTACATAATGACTTTAATTTTTAACTGAACTCTGATAAACAAAGAATGTATTGTATATTATCGTATGCAAGTTTTATTTTTGAAATAGAAAACAAACAAGTTCTTGATGAATGATTTGAGAGAAGCAGCGAAGAGATACTATTCAATGCATTAAGAGCCAATAACGTAAAACATGAAATAACATGACATGACACCACATTCAATAAAAAAATCTAAAAGAAAATAAATTTGTGAGTATTTTTCACTCACTTTTTTGTTGTTTAGTATGCTTTGGTTTTTATAAAATTTTATTGTCATTTTTTTAAACTGAACACCTTCTTTAATGCATAAGTATTTCTATTATAGTGTAATATTCGTTGATGGAATTTACTCTTGGTTAGATTGGTGGTTTTCGCGACGTTATGTCACTGAACGTAATGCTTATTGCATTTAATTTAAAGAAAATATCAGTGAATTTATCAGTGTTTAAATTTAAACGTGAAGTTATTTGTTGAATTAAAATTGTATTATATAAGGAATATAATACATTTTTAAAAACTAAATTATATTCCTAGATCATAAATATTTAAAAAAATATATTTATGTATCAATTTATTTTTATACATCAATTTTTATTATTGTTCCCTTCACGGAATGGTTTCGGTTAGCCCAAAGCTACCCATAATGTCCTCATAGGCCCAAAAAAAAGTATACCTTAAGCAGGGCTTTAGTATAGTTTGTAAACAATTCTCGTCATTAACAACATTTTAATTACTTGAGAATAATAGTTATATATATAATATATAATATATATTTTTGTATATGAAATACTATTTTTTTTATTTTAATAAAAACTTAAAGATAACAAACTTTTCTTTCTAAATATTGAACGTGCATGTTGAAAGACAATATTTTCAAACAATGTTTATCTTTAAATACGACAGTTTTAAAACCTTAAAATACTTCTGTACTGATTTTAGACCATTATAATGAGAAAAAAATAATAATAAACATTGTTAAATATAATTTTAAGAAATAAAAAATGTGCCATGGTCCTGTGCATTTTGTGGACGGGAGGGAATATGAAAGAAACAAACGGAGTTACATGCCAATCAACATGCAACGATCTCATCCTTTCCACACAAACTCCCCAACCATGCACCACACACCACTAACTACATCTTTATGCTTGCAATTTGCCCCTCTTCCTTGTTCATAATGTCGATATTACCCCTCGTATTCCTTCCTCTACCCTACAGTTGCTTTTCGTATTCAAAATAAGACCCTCTTTTCGTAATTTTCTCAGCGCATCATTTTATGGATTAACGTTGCTTTGAGACTGATTTGAGGTTCAGGTTCTCTATCCTGTTTATTCCACAATACCTTTTCAGTTCAGCGTTGATGTTCTTATTTGAATAAAGAAAACGAAAAAAGAGCCCTGCTCTAGCAAGCCTTTAATGCTCCTAGTCCTGAAGAAAATGTACGAGGAATCTACAAACATAAAAAAAGATTGCCTTCAGCCTCAACAATTACTGATTCAATCTGTTTCCTTTCTTTTTCTGCTTCACCATCGACTGTAACATAGAAAAAGCATCGTGCGTGAGCTACAGAATCAGTACCTGCCATGGTGGATCTTGCAGAGAAAACTGTACCAGCTGGTGGTGACTTGTCTCTGAAAAAGAAGGAGCTTCTTTCTAGTGCCATGAAGAGAACAAGTGAATGGTATGCTTCTTGTCTTCTGAAACTAATGCTTTGAATGCTTTTTGTCATCGTTGCCTTCTGTTGGATAGACTGAACTATGAATTGAAATACTTGATTACAGGATTTTCTCACAGGAGATTCCAAGTGATGTCAACGTTCGAGTTGGGGAAGATTCCTTTTCGTTACATAAGGTAGCGAACCAATTCAAACACCACTCTTTGGTACATATATCAAACTTAATACTAATAGTTTCAAGAACACGGTAAGAAACTAACAATTTCTCACTCTTGTTATTCGTTCACGTGTTGTAGACCTCATTGGACTCTTGAGTTTATATCGAACGTTAGGAGTCTCTGCATGTTCAATAGATTGAACATCTCAATTGACTGTTTACTGGTTACGTGCCTTTTTGTTAACGTGTCCAACCTTTTTGATTTCTGCCTAAAACTAGAACTGGAGTCAGGAACAAGAAAAGTGTATGCTATGATTTGGCGTATGGATAATATTGAATTCTCTAACACGTCTCCTTCTTTAATTGCAGTTTCCGTTAGTCTCCAAGAGTGGATGCATTAGGAAACTCGTCTCAGAATCTAACGATGCTGACGTTTCATTCATCGAACTCACTGATGTTCCTGGTGGAGCAGAAGCGTTTGAGCTGGCAGCAAAGTTCTGCTATGGAATAAACTTCGAAATAAATGTTGAAAACATTGCCACGCTACGCTGTGTGGCTGAGTATCTTGAGATGACAGAGGAGTATTCGGTTGGAAACTTGGTGGGAAGAACTGATGCTTATTTGAACGAAGTGGCACTGAAGACCATTGCAGGGGCCGTATCTGTTCTGCACATCTCAGAGACTCTCCTTCCGATAGCAGAGAGAGCAAAGTTGGTGAGTCGATGCATAGATGCCATTGCATATATAGCATGTAAGGAAAGTCAATTCTGTTCATCTGCAAGAAGAGAGAGTGACACTGAGGGAGTGGTGTCTTCCGTGGCATCAAACCAGAAACCAATAGTAGATTGGTGGGCTGAAGACATGACTGTGCTCAGAATCGACATTTTCCAAAGAGTTATAATCGCAATGATGGCAAGAGGGTTTAAACAGTATGCCATTGGTCCCATCCTAATGCTATATGCTCAGAAATCTCTACGAGGTTTGGTGAGATCCCTCTCTAGAATGATGGAACAGTTAAAAGTAAATATGATGTTATGGCTACATTGGTTAGTGGATTCTGTTCTTAACTCTTATCTTTCCCTTTTTTGAGGAACAGGATGTGTTTGGAAAGGCAAGGAAGAAGATCGAGCCGCGACAAGAGCATGAAAAGAGGGTTGTTTTAGAGACAATCGTGAGCCTTTTGCCAAGGGAGAAGAATGTGATCTCAGTAAGCTTTCTTTCAATGCTGCTCCGGGCAGCAATATATCTTGAGACTACGGTTGCTTGCAGGCTTGATCTGGAGAAGAGAATGGCCATGCAGTTAGGCCAAGCTGTTTTAGATGATCTTCTCATTCCTTCCTATTCTTTCACTGGGGACACATTGTTTGACGTGGATACAGTGCAGAGGATCACGAGTAATTACCTAGAATCTCAAACGGGAAACCACTTAGTCCACAATGTAGATGATGAATACTTTTCTCCTCCACAGAGTGATATTGAAAGGGTTGGGAAGTTAATGGAAAACTACCTTGCTGAAATAGCCACCGACCGAAATTTACCAGTTCCAAAATTCACCTCTTTGGCAGAATTAATTCCTGAACAGTCCAGACCCACAGAAGATGGGATGTATAGAGCCATAGACATCTATCTCAAGGTTCATACCACAATCCTTTTTCTATATCAAGTTAATCATACTCTTGATTTGATATTTTCTTTCATACACGTAAAATCACATTGAAATACCGATTAACGTATTTTGGATGACTATTTGCTTCTGTGTTTCTGCAATCAGAATTGGTTTGAATTGAAATAACTTTTGAATCGGATAAAAGATTTATTATATCAATTGTGATACTAATCCAATTTCGACATAGAATTATTTACACGAAAGTTTATTCTGAATTAATGCTGATAAACTTTGATTTGACTATTCGAAGGCTCATCCTGCTGTAAGTGACATGGAGAGAAAGAAAGTCTGCAGCGTGATGGACTGTCAGAAATTATCTCGAGAGGCATGTGCACATGCTGCACAAAATGACCGGCTACCTGTCCAAACCGTGGTTCAGGTTCTCTATTACGAACAGCAACGGCTTCGCGATGCTATGAATGGCAACGGAAGCGGGGAATCTTCGGTTGATTCCAAACTGAACGTATACTCCTCTGAATTTCATCCGGTTTCAAATGAGCTCTCTACTCTACGAAGAGAAAATGAAGACCTGAAATTAGAACTAGTGAGATTGAAAATGAGACTCAAAGAGATTGAGACCAGGACACTTAAATCTGCAGTGAACAGTCCTGCGGTGAGTGTTTCACCTTCTGCGGATAAACCTCCTTTGCCTCGAAGATCATTCATAAGTTCAGTTTCCAAAAAACTTGGACGGCTTTCTCCGTTTGTGCGTGCCGATGGTGTTGCACCTTTTGGCAAAAGTCGCACTAAACCAGATAAGAATCGACGCCACTCCATTTCCTGAGGCTGTTGATAGTTCCTGGTGTCAGATTAAAGGTTCTTCCTTAAATTCACGGGGATAAAAAATACAGGATTAGTGTTTCAAAGTTTTTGCTTCATCTTCATTCCACGTAGATTGTAAGATCATGATCCTTTGGTGTGAACTATGTTTTGAAGTTTGATGAAAAATTAAATATAATTCTAGACTTGGATTGATTTCAATCTGGTTAGGGCGGGCTGTACTAAGGCTGCAATACAAGAATAATAAACTTAATTTAACGTTGCTAGTACTTGCAAGAATCGTAATTCTTCCCATCAATCTAGCATAAATCAGTTAAGAATCCCAGATAGCAGAATATATTGGATTTTCTTTTCATTCACTTATATCATCGTAGCATCTTGTTGAAAACAATTCCGTAAAGTTATGCATTTTCTACTATTAACTGTGATCAGGAGAGAGATAGGAATGGAAATCAACTGCATTTCGTACAATATTGACAATGAATCGTGATGATTAGCCCCTCAAAAAATCATATCATCAATGAAGAATGCAAATATGACCCAGAGCACTTTCATATTCATTCACTAGACTATAAAAGTTAGGTGGGCTGCTTCTCGGAGTGAGATCATGTCTTCATAAAGATAAATGGACCATAAAATCACTGGAAGAATACAAAATCTGATAACTGCAGTTGGTGGGGTCTATGTAAAAATTATGAAGTCCTTGGAGATAAAAAGCTTCTCTAAAGGGAATAATAGACCAATAGTTCAAATGACAGCCTTGCATTGTCGGTGCTGGTGTCTAAAGCCTAATCATGACGAAAAGAAAGAGATCATGCTTCGGTTTCGAATTCATGAATATTCTAAAGGCATGAAATGTTGTAAGTGAAAACATCTTTTGGGACAGACATTACCAAAACGTGTTAAAAAGATGTTAACTACCTGGAGGAGAATATGCTGTTCATATTTTAAAGCCTCATCCGCAGATTTTTTTTTCCAATGGCACAAAATTGGAGCATGAGCTGGAAAAACCTTGAAAATGTTTTATCCACGGAAGCTTTCGCGGTACGACTTTCATTAAATGATTTGATTAATTTAGGGGGACGGCATGTATTGCTTTCTCAGGTAAGGGCTAATAAAGGGCTTGGTGACCTCAGACACAGCTCCATGTTTCATGGTTTCAGATGTAAAATGATGTAAATCTGAATAGTCACAAGACCAAAGAAATATCAACCATAGGTGATTCCGGAATCATAATTGGTTTCTATAACCATGAAAAACAAGTAAGATTTATACAAGACATAATCACACCCTCATCATTAATAACTACGAAGAAAATTTAAAAGAAACACCGCTCACAAAATTAGCCTTGAACATCAATTAAGTATACATACATTGACCTTAGAATATTTGTAGGTCGTGTTCATGCTCAACACTCATAAAAACCAAGGTGGCTGCTTCGATTTCTCTTCTTTTAATCGTTCTTCAATATCATAACTGTTTCTAATTCCACTTTGACACCCTCTGGTTGAATGTGGCACCTGGGCAAGACCAATTATACCTCCACTTCAATTCTTCTATAGTTGAATGACTGCTATGACGTGTCTTCAATCTTGTCTTGCTTATAAGGCTGGATCCAGTAGAAGAAGAAGACAAGCTATGTGCTGAACCTGAAGTTAGAGGTGTCTCTACTTTCTTACGATTGTAACATGAAGGGCCTAGTGTCAGCTCAATCTCGGTCTCGTTTATAATCTCTAGAACTCCGTTGCTGTCAGATTGTGCAGTGTCCTCGGTGGCTGGTATTTCAAGATCAAATTTCAATTTAGGATTTTTCAGTGCACCTTTATGGCAACCATGTTTAGTTAGACTAATCACATTTGTTAAGTTCCATCCTCGTTGGTTTACTTCAATGCCTCTGTTGGCTTCCGTATTTTTCATCAATATCTTCTGAATCCCATACAAACGGTGAAGTTCATACACCTGTAAACATTTTCAGGGCAATCAATACTCTAATGAAGTTGATCGAGAACAAATGGCTCAAAGGAACATAAAGAAAGAGATGAAGTACCTGTTCGTTGAAAGTGTCTTGGTGTTTTAGCATTGTCATCCGCATGTATTCTTTGTCGCAAGGCCTAATAAGCTTCTCCATGGAGATTTGTTCAGCTTCTTTAATGAAGTTAACTAAACTCCTTATGTTGGAATGTTCAGAATGCATTTTTATGGTATCACCACACTAATATTAGTAACCACAGTTCAGCTGAAATGAGGAAAATATCAACTTACAGGGTAGTTTGATCAATCAAAAATGTTTTTATATGAGAAAAAAAGTAGCCTTGAAGCCTAATACAGAAATAATGGCATCAACATCGATTGCTTATCTCATTCCACAATTTTGGACCACAATTATATGAAATAAATGAATTCTCAACGACAAAAATAAATAAATCTTGGGATGTACCTTTTCTTGTTGAATTTTCCTACCATGATAACTTTACGCACATATCAAGGTATAGAGACATGATGTCATTTTTCACATTGTTATTTAATACACAACAAAGCTAATGCTTTCTTTTCTTTTGGTTTGTCCAGTTTAAAACTGCTTAGTGTAATATCAATAGAGTTATAGCCTGGCAATACGTTGTGATTAGGGTTCTATCACCTTGCTTTATAGTTACCTCAATCTCTTAAATAAATAGTTATGATCCAACAGAATAAAACCAATGACATAATAAAAATTCTGACAATCGTCAAATTAAAACAAACTAACATTCCCACGCTCTTTTGTGCCATGCAAATGGAGAAAAACTCAATACTTAAGAGAGCCAATGGGAACGAAAAGACGTTCATCAGTTTCACAATCAGCAGGCGAGATTCAAAAATAGTATGAAACAGAACTTCTATCATGAACATTGGATTAATTAAATTTATGAAATCCTTCTACTAATCAAAACAAAATCAACAGACACAGATTCAGATAATTCTAATGCAAAAAGCTGTATGAAATAGAATCTAGCCTCTAACCTGTGAGTGAGAGTGAACCCAAAATATAACAACACTCTCTGTCCTGTATAAGAAGACAAGAAGAAGAAAAAGTCTCTCAAGCAAAGGCATGAGGACACTCCTTTCGCTACTACTTCAGCGACAACCTTGTTTATAAGAGAAACACTCTGCCACTCGTTTCTCACACTCCAATATCAGAATCGTCAGAGTACACTGTTGGAGATTAAATATAATACTACATCACAGCTGAAACTTTAAGATTTTTCTGAAGGACACTCACGGAAATCAAAGTGCTATTTGCATGAGGTTTGAGGCACGCCAAACAAACCCCAGCACATTGGCCAATGCAATTCAAGTTTAATGGATGAAATACCTGAGACATGAGACAGGTCTAGCAATGCGGTTGTATTAAATTATACTCCATTAGCATTAGTTCTTTTTATATACAATTGTTTAGAATCGCAAGGCTTTGGTTTACTCCAGACAAATCATGAATAGAGCAGCTTAGTCTGCTGAGGTGAATCACATGCACCTTACTTTTTGTATCGCAGATCTCAATTATAGTACTACATTTCCAATAAACAAATTGCAATCCAAGCGTATTGCATATACAAATTCCTCCTATCTATTATGATTTACGAATGTTTTTGTAGCTGCACTCACTGTGTAAGATAGCTGCATGCGATATGTGTAGACGCAATTGGTCATGTGTCAATATTGGAAATCTCACAGCAAAAGGAGAGATAAACGAGTACAAACCTCAACTGTTAACAAACCAATTTTATAAGATTAAATTAGACTTAAAAATATTAAGTTCTAAAGATAAGATGAATTTATAATACATAAGTCGGTACAAACCTCACTTTACAAAGTAATTTTGTTAGGTTGAGTTAGATTTTCATTTCTTAACATGATATTAGAACTATGGTTAGAGTCTATACTAACTAGATTTGTGTGGTTGTTTGGACAAAGTTAAACAAGAACAGAGTATGTATGGTTGATGTAAACAAAAGAAGTTAGATGCATATGCATTAATTGTACAGAAATGTTCATGAAAAGTTGGAGAGATTAGATAGATGTATGTGTCTGTATGCATTGGATGTTGTTATCAAGGTGAGCACATGGTGGTTAGGTTTGGGCTGTGTTTTTAGAATGTGGATTATGCAGCAGAAGAGGGTTATAAAAAATGTTGGGGATATTGAGAGAGGTATGTGGAATGGAAGCACGCTTTGCCTGGGTAGAAAGGTGCATTTGCATGGAGCAGTGGGTCCTATGGGAGTGCATGTAAAGGGTAAAAGTCAGAGTTGCACAGGCTTGTGCTGTTCTTCGGTCCCACCTCCTCAATTGGATATTCGATCCACTACTACCATCAACCAGCCACACCACTTCATAATGCTGAAATTTTTATATATACAAAACTATCATAAAGAAAACCCAAGGGGCTTTGTTCCTGCACCCCTATTTTTCTTCCTGTACCCCCAACTTTTTCAAAAGGTCACCCTTGGCTTTTGACTTTGACTAGATAAAAAGGTTATGTAGAGTAAAATATTTCTCCTCTTTCATAACTTTCATTTGTGTCCTTCTTTTAAATTGTGCACACTAACTTCTCCCTCACCTCATGCATCCTTCCTTCATTCTCACTTCCAGTAATCTCTGCGAGCACCCCACACTCACACGTCCTGTACCCTTTTCACATTCCAATGGTTGTTATACTTCCTTCTTCGTCTCTGATAATTGTTAAAGTTGGCATGCTTTTTGATTCCTTTTGATTGATATTCGTAAGAGGTTGAGTTAGAGCTAAGGGTTTTTCTAAAAGAGGGTTGTATCGAGAGTGAAACTCGGTTAACATAGAATGAATGTAATAGATTTCGAAATTCGACTAAATGTATGAATCGAATTTCAAATGTATGTACTGTGGATTTTGTAATTCAGTTGAGGGTATGTACCAGATTTCGACGTTGGATTTAGACTGAGAGTATGCAGTGGATTTCCAGATTTGTTTGAGAGTATGTAATATATTTTGAAATCTGGTTAAGGATATGTTTCGAATTTTAAAACTCTTTTAAGAAAGGAATGAAATCTCGAATTAAAAAATGTTATCAAAATTTGAAATTTAATTTAAGAAATTACAAGATTTACAAATTTTATGTAGTATACTGAATTTTGAAATTTGGTATATATATATATATATATATATATATATATATATATATATATATATATATATATAAATGGTTTATGATTTTGTTAGTTATTTTAATTTTATTTATTTTGTGTGTTTTTGTTTTTGTTTATTTATTTTCTTTAAATTTAATTATTTGTTAAGTATATTACTTTTACTATTTGTTTGAATTTGTTTCTTATAAAAATAACAAGAAGACAAGGTGTTTCTACATAGCAAGTTGAGAGTTATACACAAAAAAACCTACTATATTTGTTTGTGAAATGGATTGTAATGGTAAAGCTAAATAAACTAAAGAAACTGCATAATTAATTGATCCTCATGTTGATGAGCAACAAAAAGATATCATTGAGTAACATGAAAATGTTATTTTTGTAAAATTTGATCAATCCGTAAAGTCCTTTGTGTAATCTTTCTTACATGACATGAAACTAAAACTTATTTAGTGATTTATAAAACTTAAAAGACAATCATTTTTCATATAAAGACTTTAATTACCTACAACATCACATCAAGATAAAATACTTCACTTACTAAATAATAACAAAATGAAAATTCATAAAACAAAAACAAACAAAATAATTTTTTAAAAAAAAATTCTAAGAAAAGCAAAATAAATTAACAAAAATAAAAAAAATAATGGATTTCGAAATCTAGTTATATCTAAGAGAATATCTAACTAGATTTCGAAATTTGGTGAGTTTCTTAATTAAATTTTAAAATATGATGAGTTCTTTATTTAAATTTCTAAATTCAATGAATTTCTAAAGTGAATTTTGAAATCCGATAGTTTTTTAAGCCAAATTTTAAAATTCGATGAATTTTTAAATCGAATTTCAAAGTTCAGTACATTCCTAAATCCAATGAGTTAATTAATTATATTTTGAAATCTAATGTTTTCCTAAACTTAAATTCAAAATTTGATGTTTTCTTTAACTAGATTTCAAAATTAATGAAACTTTTCACCATATATTTTTTTAAATTCATTGAATACTTTTATTAATCAATTTTAAAAATCTAGTAGATGCAAAATATAATAAAACAAATGTCACATTCAAGAAACAAACGTATAAGTGAAGAAAAATTATGTTTCAAAGATGGAAAAAAAGGAAAAAAAAGTCTTTAACAATATGATGATCGAAAATGAATAAAGAATTGTACAAAAATGCCATTGAAAGAAGAAGAAAGTTGAATGTGAAAAATAGAGAAAAGGTCATTAGAATTGCTCTAAGCGAAGAATAATTAATATAGCAACTTCTGCAATAATCACGTTTTCTAAACAGTAATTATTGTTTAGCAAATTATATATATATTTATTTATTTTAAGATACAGAAAGAAAACCTCAAACTGAAAAGAAAACCGAAGCCCATAGCAGGTATTGAGTTCCATGGGTCTTGAATTTAAGACAGTTTCTTCATCTGCTAATTTTTTTCTGCACCCCTACAATTTCTTTTCGGATTTTATTCTTTTTAGACTATATAATCCAAAAGTAA